>NC_135772.1:7178406-7425386 GCF_028453695.1 Augochlora pura
ACTCATATCGTTCCGCAACCACCGTATTCGCCTGATTTGGCTCCGCGCGACTTCTGGCTATTCAGCAAACTCAAAAGGCCAATGCGGGGACGCCGTTTTGACACGATTCAGGAGATAAAAACCGAATCGAAGAAGGTCTTGAAGGCTATACCGGTAAAAGACTATTCCGACTGTTTTGAGGACTGGAAAAAGCGTTGGCAAAAGTGTGTTTTATCAGAAGGGGATTACTTTGAAGGGGATGAAATTGATTTGTAGAAATAAATAAAGAATTTACATTTTATAAACAAATTCACCTTCCTTTTTGTTCACAGTAGTACATGGCATACCAGTTACGTGTTAGTATTACAAGTGTGTAATATTTTCATTTACCTGAAAAATCATATAACGTATTACAAAGAAACATTTTCACAGTAACTATTAATTTTATCTCGCATATCCTTCTATGGTTTGCTACAAGCCCCTTTTATACCACGAAATTTAACGAATATGGCGCCCAGGAGTGCGCCTCCCAAGATTTCGTGTGGCCAGATGTGTGGTAAAAAACTATGTAGCGCCTAGTATCTAATGCAGGGGATTCTCTGTTTATGGGAAATTCCTGGCAGCGGCCTAGAAATCGTCGAAGGGAAGATAAAATGTTCGCGTGTTGCACGGAGACAAATTTTTTAAGAAACGGTGGGAAAGGTTCGTATGTAACAGGTTAATATCGAATGATGGAAATAGTATCTACCATTGAGTGATATAAATAACTGCGCATATTTATGGATTCATGATAATAAAGCTCTACAGCATCCTGGAAAAAGTATATTCTTATTGAATGCAATTAGATGCAATGCAAAATATGCCTCCGAAAGTGTAAATTTGCACAAATAGTCACTAAATTGAAAAAGGCATGCAGCAATATTAGAAAATAATTTCTTTATTAAATGGTATTATTATTTTAGTCTGACTAACGCTCTCATTATTTTCGTGGAGCAAAATCAAATATTATGGCGTACTAAAAGTTAATCTAATTTTATTGTGTGTTTAGTCGAAATAATAGTTTAAAATAGTTTATTTATTTAATTCAAACTATCAATAACGATCATCATAAAACGGAATCGTTGTTTCACAATGTTGTTATGAACATAATGAAGTTAACTTGAAATTATTTTTGACGACATGTTCAAAGGGTTAAATTCTGACGGAACTTAATAAAAGTGGATCATAGAAAATCTAATTTCAGCGTGTGATTGGATTGAGTATTGTCTGGCAGAGCAGAGTTTGAGGGACGAGTCAATATGACGGAACGGATACCCTTCTTTCCCTACCCATGAATCTCCTCTTTCTGTTCATATACCCGTCTCTGTCTATTGATCGTCCTTACCATTCGTTCCCCTTCATAGCGAATACTGCCTAAAGCTACTTACTCAGCTTTGTCAAACAATAATATATAACGTGTTTTTCCTTGTATAAATTTCGATATATCTCCGTCGCTTATAGGAGATAGTTATTTAAATGGTTGCACATATCTTGATAAGCAGAAAACTATATTTCTTAAATCATGTTTGAGTTTAACAAATTAATGAAAACTACTTAACACGTTCGTCGCCGAATTAATGTCACCCATATCTGGGTGACATTAATTTCTGACCAATTTTGAAAATTTATTTTTATTGCAATATATTCGAGCAAAATGAATTCGACTATGATTTTTCGAATGCGAAAGAATTCTAATGTCATCCCCTATGATAAATGTGATCTTTTTAGTTTTATTTTCATTTATTAAATTGCTTTAATTATGTGGGGATTTCAGTGTCTAATTGTCGGCGACGAACATGTTAATGTTTCATTATTGAAAAGCTATCAAGTATAGTTTGTTATCAAACTATACAGTTTATTAAACTTCATGAAACACTAGTCAACATTCCCCGTAAAACGAGGTCTAGAAAAACTGCCATATTTAGAGCAGATTTAGGCCAAATTTAGAGAAGATTTAAACCTCATTTAGACCAGATTTAAGACAGATTTATGGCGGATTTAAGGCACATTTTGAGGACATTTGTATCAATGTATCAAAAATCTGTCTTAGAGATGACTTAAATGTGCTCTAAATGTGACCTATCTGTTTTAAATCTGCTGAAACTGATCTAGCTGAGACTGACGAAACCGTCTCCTAAAACTGATCTGAAACTATCCTAAAAGTGTCCTCAATCTATTTTAAATTTGCACTAAATATCCCTTAAAATTGTATTTCCCGTAAGTGTTTGCAAAAATGCTCTACGTTAGTCTTAAATCTGTGCCAAAACGGTCCTAAGTGTGCACTAAATGTCCCTTAAAACTACCCTAAATCTGAAACTGAATTGAAAATATTCTACATTTGCCTTAAATCTGTTTTAAATCTGCTCTATATATTTCTTAAATACGTTCTTAATGGGCTCTAAATGACTTGTAAACGAGCCTTAAATCTGCTCTAAACGTGCCCTAAATCTGCTTTAAATGTGTACTAAAACTGCTCTATATGTTCCCTGAATCTGCTGTAGAAGGGGGCGGGACCAAGTCCAAAGGAGCAGAGCTAATACAAAAGTGGGCGGGCCAACACAAAAAGGTGGAGTCAAATCAAAGAGAACAGGCTAATACAAAAGTGGGTTTGTCCAAACTCAAGAAGGGCAAGGCCAATACTAAATCTTGGGCCTCTTTTGTATTTGCCACGCTCCTTGGGGATTGTCCTACTCACTATTGTATTAGCCCCGCCCCTTTTGGAGCAGTTTTAGAGCGTATTTAGAGCAGATTACGGGGCACACGCAAAACGTATTTGAAGCACGTTTTCAGCAGTTTTAGGATAAAATTGTTTATAATGTTAGGCTATACATCACATTTGAATTTTATCAAAGAGTGTTGGATCATTTTATATACAATTAACAAGTGTTTCTAATTTCGTCTTCCTAAATTGATAGGGAAAAATGTTGAGTAAGACTCGTATTATCAGAACATTCATTGAAATGAATTTTCTATTAATAACGTGCTTCAATTATTCTTCAATTTTGTTTTCGATTATTGGTTTTCTTCAATGATATCGGTAAATCCGTTTTTCATCCTCGATTACTATTTCTTCCACAAATGTGGTTTGTTCCTGGTCATTAATGTGTTCAACACACATGGTGGCTGGATTTAAATGAGTCTGGTCGGAGAATTTATGCGACAGTCATACCGTCCGCTTAGGTATTTTTCTAAATGGTTGTAACCGGTGCAGTCAGAGAAAAGTTTTTTCTACTACAAGCTTAATTGAACCGCACCCAACGTAACGATGAGGACGATTAGTATTGACCTCATAGCACTGACCTGTGGATGGGATAAATGCTTCATAAATTCCACCATTTTTCACGGTAAACGTTGCGATGTGCAATCGTCCCGTTTCAATTTTCAATATAACTGCTCGACGTAAGTTGATCCACATTATGTAAATTCTAGCAATGCATAATTTAAATGCTACATATCGTATATTTTTATATTTATATTAATGTTAACACTTTACCGACCGCTTATTTGACTGTAAACATTTCTATTATTATAGGGTAATTGAACATTTTTATATTTTCATAACATTAGCATTAAACAATATTTACTTTATCTCTTTTATTTATTTTATGTCTGTTTTAAAAGTTATATAATAATATTAACATTTTTATGTCCATAATAAATAACAAATTAGTGGTTACCACACAACCGATTCATAGGTTATCGGTAGGTGGACAAAGCATGTTTATAGGCTGCCGCTCGATAAAATGTTAACAGATGATTTTCATTTCCGCACAGTTTAATTATTTGTTGTAATGTTTGCGATGCTATGCAACTCTAAGATCTCATTTCACGTATACCGATAAACATATATACGTTGATACTTAATAATACAATACCCATTTATAGAATACGACATAATTAAAAAATATGACTTTTGTTTTGTAAAAAACTCGCGTGACTTTATACTTACGATATTTTCGAAATGTAATAAGTTTTTTGCTATCCTAAAATGACACGTAATAAAAGAAATAATAAAGGCGCAATGAACGTGCATGTTTTCAAAATTACTATGACGTCTTTATGTTTAATTCCATAATTGATAAGATTATTATATTATCTACGATACACCGGTGACGTAAAATATTATTGTTAGGAAAAAATTTTATGTTTAAGAGTGCAGAAGTTGAAAATTCGCCAAGCACAGGCATGTTTGAGTATGTCTGACCACTGCGTGTCTCTATCACTGACGTGTCTATCTACAGCTACAGACACGGTAATTGTATCGTTTTAACATTTGTTTTAACACTTCATAATCCCAAAACTCCTTCAAAAAATGTTGAAAGTAATTGTTTTCAAAATTTCTAAAGAATACATACACCACGTTACAAATTCCAAACAAAATATAAATATTCAATCGTACCGCATGCATACCCTATATATTTTGATACTGTCATCAAGAAAACATAACTTTTGCAAAATGCAATATCGTCTTCTCTGTCAGAATTCTACGTAATCGGGTTATAGTTTCCACGTTCTCCATGATTTCTAACTGCTCTAGCGATGAAATAACATAAAACCTGTTATCATATCTTTTTTCAAAAGCTATTGATTTAATCAAAATGTGCCCCATTTTCCCAACGCGAATTCAATTCATAGAGGTCTGTCTTCAAGATATTCTGATTTTTCGGATCAATAAACTATAGAATGGAATTTTTCAGACTGTCTTCATTTAGATACTGTTTAGCTCATAAAAACTACGCATACGTCGTACAAAACAATTGCGAAATTAAGTGAAGCAAAATATAAAATTTTATAAAATATAGATCTTTCGCCAACCAACTTTCACTATTTTAAACATTTAGGTCAGTTTTTACGGGCTAAATAGTATATAAATGAAGAGAATTTGAAATATTCCATATCAGAATTTATTGATTCTAAAGATCAGAATTTGTTTAAGACAGGCATTTCTGTATTGAAATCTCGTTAAAAAAGGTGTAGTAAAGCAAACGGGGCATATTTTGATGAAATCAACAGCTTTTGAAAAAAGATATACAGTTTTATATATTTACTTAAACATCCGACATTTCATATGCACCAACTTAATATTTTATGAATGTTTACTTATTTATTTTCCTACCGCGCCTAGCGCCCCAATTTTATTCGTACGCTTTTGGATCCAAACTTTCAGCACGATGCCTCGAATCGATGCTCATCGATTCGGCAAATGAGTGGCCCGTATGACCGATGTGGCGCTCAAAGCGTTAAGGAAACTCCGTAGCGCGGATCGGTTGGTCCAGAATGCGGTTGCCGTCTTGTTTTTCCCTCTAGAATCTTCGAAGCCGGCGGAGTCCTTGCTTGCTATTCGTAACGGTGTTACGAAGCGTTGGCGGAGGAGGGTATACGCCGTCCTTCTCGCTCGCTCATTCTACATTCTAGCGTCACCAGGGATATACGGTTTCGCGTACGCCTCTATTTTTATATTGAATCTTGCAATATTTATCTGTCGACCGTACCGCAGCATCCCATATTATCCGCCATTCGCATAAATTGCATACGTCGCTCCTTGCCGAGGCCGACCGATCTTGGTCGCCGCGAAGCGGACATCGTATCGTTCCCGATAACTCCGATATTCGGTAATATCCATCGTCTTCTTCCGCGCTCTTCATCCCTCTGGTGGCTTCGGCCTCCTAATTCGCATCTAATTCCAGCGTCTCATTCAGGAGTAGTCTCTCTTGGTCCGTCATTATCCCTGGCGTTTTTCTTCCCACTTTTCGCAGCGTCGTTTGATCTTTGTCCCTCGGTCGTTCCTCTCCGTCGGGCGCACGGGTTTATTCCGTCGGGCTGCCACCCCCGCAGTTCGCCGTTTCTTCCTTCAGCCCGTGAATTCCGAAGTCCTCTTCCTCCGCCGCGATTCTTCGTCTCTTTCCAGCCTGCCAAGTTCCCGGTCCCACTTTCCAACCCTTTTCCCCCTCCTCTGCCCCGGCAGCGCGGCGACCCGTTCCCTTTCACCCTCGCTAGTATTCTGCGGACGTCTCTGTCCCACCAGCGCCCTCTCCCGTGTGCTTTGTCGGCCTGTAGCTGTCTCGATTCCACGTAGCCGTCGTGTCGCACGGGCTGGTCCTGCGCGATGGGGATGCTGCGAGATAATCGTTCCCCCTTCGGCCCGCCGGAGCGACCGACCCCTTTCGGATGCCCCCGCACTGAGGAAAGCAGCAGTAAGAGCCAGGCCGTCGCCATAGCCGCTCCCCGGGCAACGAAGCAGGAGAAACCGGCGTACGATTCTCTTTTTCTTTTTTCGTTTCTCCATTTCTGTCTTTCTCTTAGACCCCGGATCCGCGGTAACATCGGGCCTGCCTTGTATTGCCGAGCCCAATATTCGCGAGAACAATACGTGCGTGCCGGAAGGAGATCGAAGCGGTGTTCCTTCGCGACCCCTCTTTTCCTCTTTCTCTCTCTCTCTCTTTCTCTCTCTCTCTTTCTCTCTGTCCCGCTCTCTTTCGATCTCATTCATCTGGTCCTTCTCTTCATCACTGGGACATGACCGGCCACCGAAGCGAGCCGAGGAGGATCCGCCGGCGGATCATGTGACGCGGACCTCGAACACGCTTCCTTTCCGTGGACGTTGACTCGATGACAGCGGACGCTCGCGAACTGTGCTAGTGACGACGGTCGCGGAACATCTTCGATTCGCTGCGTGAACGCGGATGCTTGCCGGGCCGCGAGACAGCCGATGACGCTGCTAGCATCCCGCTAACCTCGATTCTCGGCTAGCACAACGATGTGAGAGAAACCCACCGCGCGGATCACGTCGAGCACGAGTTCGGAGCGGACTGTCGAGCACGACATCGTTCCAGGGACATGGCAACAGCGATGTCCAGATCGTAACAGACGAGTTCTGTCGATTATCTGGCTGCACATCGGCGATCAGAGGATTATCGTGCGCCTCTTTTGAACTACCGAGCATCCTTGGACCTGCGAACGTGGCCGATCAGAGAGATACTGTGGGTTCTCGAGAGACTGCCGCGGCATTCAGCGTGTCGACGGGCGACTGGCGCCCGATAATGGGACGATTCCGTGGTCCAGTGGCATCGACGCACGTGATCAATCACCGCTGACGATCTTAGAAGGCTGTGCGAGTGACAGGCAGCGAACGAACGACGGAACTATCCGCGATGGAGCAGTGAGTCTGACAAATTCGATGAAACGGATGGAAGTTCTAGGATCAGGTGCGAGAGAGTGCGCGAGTTTTCGCAATCGATCTCTTGATAACGGTGAACTAGTAACGAGGCACGCACGTGTCAGCCGTCTCTGAAGAAGTCGTACGCGGCAGTTGTCCGCTCGCGTAGCGTTCGGCAAGGATCAGTGCGTTCCACTCGTTGAATCGAGAATTACGTCACGTTGTGCAATGTGCGATCGACTTCTCGGGGGCCGTCTCTCGAAACTATGCCGCTCGGTGTTTCACAGAATTTCTAATTAAACGGCCGAGACCCTCCACGCTGGGTCCCCTCGAGTCCGAGAAAGAGAAGCGACTCGATCACCGGAGCAAATACCGGATGGATAGTTTTAAAGAGCGCATAGGCTCGGCAAAGAATCCCCTCCGACGTGTTCCCGAGAGCGTGTAACCCAACCCCGTCGACGAGGGACCCGCTCGAAAAAGGGGAGAATAAAAGAGCCATCGGCGCGATCGTGTCCGATCGTTCCGCGAACGTTTACGCGCACGTTTTATACCGCAACAATCTCGCCAATGTCACGTACCTCGCCTTTCATTGACCGATCTAGCCGAACTCGCTATCATTACACCGTTCGCTAACACGGAATCGCTAGCGCATAATCATCAGCAACGAGATCAGACTTTTTGTCTCACGTTCCGACAGTAGAGTCGCACGCTAGCGAGAACGAGCCACGTGATCGAACGTTGAACGGCAATCGCTCAGTTCCACACTAACAACGCATACGCGGAAATCGTGCGAGGTCTTGTTGTTTCCGGTTGCCATCGTAAGAAGTCGACGTCCTCGTAATCAGTGGCTGTTGAACCGTTCATCCGGTTTTCGGCACCGATTCTCCTCGACGAGTCCGATTCAAGGGAGACTCAACTTGTTGCGGAGAAGAACACACACACACGAACAGCCACGGCAAGGGTTGGTGGTGTACCAAAACGTGTCTTTGCCGCATTGCGAGTGTGTGGTCGTTGTTGTCGGTATCGTCGCAAGTCAACGGACAATATACTTTTCCGCGTTGTGTTTCACATCGACGAGGCGTCGTTGTCCGCCATGATCATCTTCGATCCGCCCAGCGTTTGATCGACGTTCGCAACACCGCTTCTTCAAACTCCTGCCACTTGAACCGGTGTTCCGCAACACGAGGACCCAACGCGTGCTCGTGACGTCGTTTTCTATCCGTACGTATTCCCAATAGCATGACCGTGCGTGTCCGCGGATGTCTGATAAGATCATTTGGTACCTAGCAGCTCGTTACAGGTACCTAATTCCGATCAAAGCCGTTCAACCCGCTAAACCGGTGCTCGCTGTATTAACCTTAGAAAGACTTAAGACTGCTTTTCGTGTCCACCGGTTACATAACGTTGATCCTGGAACGCTAATCTTCTGCGCTAGCTGTTGGTCTTTGTCAGTTTGCCTGGCGATTTTTAAGTTGTTGGTTAAATTGCGGAAATGGTTAGATGCTGATCTTAGTTAGGATGAAAAATGATTTGGCTTTTCCGTCTGAGATCAAACACCTAAGATGTGCTAAAAGAATGATCGTACGTATGGCAGTTTCTTTCTGAAATCAACGAAATAATGTTTGAAACATTTCTCACGCAATTAAAAATAAAAGAGACATTTTGGTGTTCGGTTAAAATACAAAGTTCAGTGTTCCATAGTTTGGAGTATGGACAAATTATTGGTATAGAAAAATTGTGTTCATATCGTAACAAATGAGGTGTCTTTCTAAGGTTAGTATCTTGAATATTTCATGGACGATGCAGTTTATTGGATCCAAATCTGAAATTCATCGTTTGTTATTGCAACGATCATCTTTTTACTTCTGTGAAATCAAAAACAATTTCCAAGTAGGATATAAGGAACTATAAAATGCAGAGAATCTTCAAGATTCTCTTTGTTATTGCGAATGCATAGGTTACTATTTAATTAAATCAATATTTTAACAATATATATAATATATATTTTAATAACAATATTTTATATTTTATTAATATTTATCTTGCCTCGTTTCAATCAGTTTCACTTGCTGACACGTATAAACCGTAAATTGTACAGTTTCTTACGAATGCATACTTGCGTGTAATATGATAATAACTCTGCGAATAAGTAGATGGAAAAGAACTTGCAGATAGGTAGCAGCAAAGAGAGGAAAATCTTGGAGAAGTGAAATACTGTGAAAGGAAGGAGAAAGGAATCACGGTGGTGCTAGCAATGGCGTAGGATTGTCGCATTGCTGCACATTTCATAGTTAATACGTTCCGTTTGTCTGAAACAGTGGGAAGACACTTTCTTGTAAATTTATTCAATTCAGGGAATAGTAAGTTCGAAATTATGAAAATCAGTTGCATTTAATTATCGTTAAAAAGAATTATATTCCTTTCCACGAAGAGATAACGGTACAAAGCGCGAAAAAAATCTGTCATAGCACATAATTAAAGTAACCAAAAACGCGAAAGCTGTTCGTAATTTTCCTTGCACTCGGTGCAAACAGTGGAGCGATCTCCTCAAGATTCTCAAGTGCCGTGAATTCTGAGGCCCTTGTTCTGGCTGCTGAATACGCCGGGACGGTTCGTGTGAGTTGACACAGATAAAAAGAAACACATGAGTGACCACGGTTCTTTCTATTTGCAAATGTTTTATCCGCGTTTCATTTAATTTGAGCGCCATTTTATTTTTAATTGACCTGAAAATAACAATTTAATTATCTTCCCAATGCGAAAATCCTATTATCATATTTATGTACGGTCAGGTTTTAAGGAATTTACTCCCGCGATATTAGAATTACTTAACAAAACGAAGAAGGTTTCATTACCGGAACAGTTGTGAAATAAGAATAGAAAATAAAACGAAGAGGGATCCTCTTGCGCGCTTCTACTTATTATTACTCATTTGTTTTCTACGTTTATTATACCGTACGAAGTTTCATTAGGGGCAGAATATTAAAATTTGTCACTTGAGCCTGTTTTAATCAAATGGGCAGAATTAAATCGTTTGTCGAAAATAGAATTTGATTTTAGTAGCGCTTTGTTTTACCGTATTTTAATTGCATTTTGTATTCTATCGTGAAGATTTCGTACTTTACTTAATTAAACACATATATCAAAATGATTTGGTGACTGCCGAAAGAAATTATTACATGCTAAATTAATTTCAATCATGAAGAGGATTTTGAAACTATAACGTAATTTGTGTTAACAATATTATTCTAACTACGAACTATTTATATGATTAGCACTTATGATTGAGTGTTTTCACAGGTCGAACCAATTTTATCTTCTTAAATGACACGATGTTTATCTTCTGTGAAAACTTGATAAAATTACAACTGCTGAATAAGAAACTACCAGAGCACACTTATCGTAAAGTTTACCGTATCTAAGATATTTGTCTGTTTCGTGCTTCCATTACGAAACATGTTCCAAGCTACATATGCTGAATACTTCGGACCTGGGCAAGCAGTAGACGGTAAATATCGTGAAACGGCATTGTTACACTTTCGTCGTTTCTCTCGATCTTAATATCTTCCTCGTCTGGTGATCATATATTTAAGGACGCGAAATTTCAACTGCAAATATCAGCAGAACGAAAATTTCAAGAGTTAAAACTAAAATCGTAAGACGGTGAGTGCTGCTGCAACATACCGTGTACAGGGTGTGCCAAATAAGATGTTACAAGCTGTTTTATTTCAACGAAGACATTGGCTTTTGTCAATCGAACAGATTTTCATGTTATCTATCAAAAAATACTAAATTAACAATAAAACATGTTTCGAACAACGTTCCAAGTTTCACAAACATTTTTCAAATCGACACAGCAAAGGACGATGTTTCGATGGTTTAATAAAAAAATTATATTATCTTTCATTCATTTCTTCTTATTATTTACATAATATTTACGCAATTAACAAATAGTTATGCAATACGAAAGCCAAGCTTTAGATGAACTACCAAAATCGACATGATCGCTACTTTTTGGATCTCAGTTCTGTATGATTAGTTTTAAAAAAAATGTGGAATTTATTACAGTTTAATAGAACTATTCTTGCGTCACTTTACGTGGCACACCCTGTAGGTGAGGACCGCCCGCAGAAATCCGTGGTTGTGCGGCCGAGGATTCGTGTGCGCGCCTTGACGAATATTCGTGGATCTTCGGTGCGCGGACGGTCGTAAAAATCGACCATTTTCGAGGGTCTCAAGTGGCATTTTCGGCGCGCGTCGTCGCTTAGTGTGCGCAATGCGCGCTCTGGTTTGTGCGCACTCTTTCACGGGCGCAGACCGAGCTTGAGGGCTGCGATGTCGGTAGCGAAATCCCATTTCTACGAGTTCCAAGGGTCTTTTTCATTCGGTTAGACGCTCGCTCCACCAATCGCTGAGCGCGCTGCTCATTTATTACGTCGACATAATTCTTTGCTTGTTGCTCGTTTTTCATTTCGCTTTTTGCCGAAATTGCACAACGGGCACCGTATCATTTGTCGGCGCGTAAATGTGTTTGTACGGACTGTCGAATTTTTTGTTCATCACCACCGTGCTGAGAATCTTTGTTTTCAGTGTGCGGACGTTTATGATTGAGCGTAATCTCGAAATGAACTCGTAGAAACAGACATTTTTGTGAATATGATAATTAGCGGTGATTATGCCTTCATTTGCTCATTCTTATCGGCGCTGGAACGCTGCTTGGTTGCAATTCTCTATTTGGGATGCTGGAAAAGTTGTTATATCTCTGTTGATGTTTTGTATTTCGTTATACTTCTTCGAAATATATTACGAATAAAACAGAAATTAATTTCGAATCTTTTTCACGTTTATGTACGTAGCGATTATAACGGTTTGGTATATGTCGATCTCGCTGTATCTAATTTTAAACAGAGCACTTTAAAATGATTTTTCAGGACTTGAGCAGGTACATGTCTAATTATTATGAGTATCTTAAAAGACGCGGTTGATGCGTGAAGATATTTTTAGTCTATAAAAAACAAATAAGTGTGTTACTAAAATGAAGACATTTCTGAATCATTGTAGAGAAAAATGTCGTCAAGGAATGAGAGATGGTTTCTTGAGTGAAACTAAAAGCAAACTTGATAATAATGAAGTTGTACTTTTTGTTTGGCGTGCTGCAAAATTTCTGTATCTTATTTACTTTAAGTTTTGGATCCCGTTTCATGAGAGGATCGCTGCTATTTGATTAGTGATGCTTGTCTACGCGGTTTGTTTTTGACGTCTAATCGATAACCGTACCTTGGCGCAGAACCTTTTCAGTACATTATAAAAGAAAGCATTAAGCATTGTTGCGGCTTATGGAAGTCTCTTGTTTCTTACTATCAACGCAGAATGTTTTAATTTTGTCAAGGTCTATTAACCAATTATTATTCCGAATTGATAAAGTTAATTACAATTTAACTGAATCGAATATTGTTTTTCATAATTAGATTGCCAGTTTGATGTACTTATACCATTTAAATTGAAAATACGAAAGAAAATTTGTCTTCCATTTTATTCTTAAGGACCTTGAATTGAAATTTTGTAATTCATTTGACGACGTTAGGGACGAGTGTAGACTCGAATAAAAATAGCTCACGTGCCGAGGCATTCTATGGGAATTGTTTGCAAACTGTGCAATTACAAGAAAGGAATCGATGCAATTAAGCAAATGGGCTGTCTGCGACACTATCACAGCCGAGAAGAAGGTTGGGGATTTGAAAAATATAGCGTTCCCAGCATTTTATCCTTTTCGTTTCAATAGGAAAAAAAAACATCTTGTAGCACAGAGAGTGACCTCATATTTTTGGCTGGTGCAGTAGAGTGTTCAAGAGTTGGCGTCTGAAAGGAATGTATTGTTCATTTTCATTAAAGATAGATCCCATCACAGCAACAATGGCGGGTTGGCTCGTCCGGGGCTGGATTTCTCATCGGTGCATTTTGCTTCGAGCAGAATCGTACTCGCTTAGACCAACGTAAGTCTAAGCACAAAGCCTTTGTATATAACTCGCATCCTTTCTTCTAACGAGGAAAAGCATCCGAGGTGTCCTCATCCGATAGTGGTGCAGCTTTTCTGTTCGTGTATCGGGATACTATCAAAGAGGCCTTCCTATCTCCGAACTATTTGGCGCAGATAGTCGATAATCTACGACATATTCGTTTCTAAATATTCGAATTCAGTACTGTGTAGAATCGAAAAGAGTTCCGTGGGCTTTTCATTCGCGGCCATTTTGAGCGAAATGTTTCTCTAAATGAGACCATGCGAATCGATATTTGTACAATGATCAGCAGTCTGGTAATCATTAATATATTAATATGTAATTTCTATGAAATATAAATGTGACAAGTTTCTAGAATTCCGGCAAGCTCGTTGGTTCATGCGCATTTAGTAAACGGAGTGCTTGCCTCTATTGTAATTTTCGAAAATTATTTTTGATACATCTAATTCGATCCTTCTTTTACACGCAAAATAGAATAAACTATATCTTATTCTAACGGAATTAAAAAATTGATAAATTATTTGATTATAATAATTATTCGACTGAATAAACATTCTTGAAAATGCTATTTAAATTTATGATGATAGATCTTATGACTGTCTCTAATGTTTAAGAACAAAATTTGCTCTGTACTTCGAAGTTTAAGTTTCTTCGTGTCTCTAACTATAACGGACCGGCGTTTTCTGTTTTTACTTTTGCTCGTAATCTGAGCTGTGTTAAAGTAATATGGAACTAACGGGAAGTCATTCTTTCTGTTGCCTCCTAAACTCGGAAGCTCCTTGTTTTGTCATTAATGTTATTACAATCATACTTCTATTTACAGTTCTTTCTTACGTTATCCAGTTTTCATGGGAATTCATTTTACTGTAACAATTGCTTTCTCGTTCTCATATCCCACGAAAATTATCTTTGGAGATCGTTCAATGTTTTCCACGTCGAACAGAGTACATTATCGTAAACCGGTAATTCAAGTAAAGGGACCACGAAAACTTCATTAACGTTAGATATTTAATGGGTTTTATCAGTAATCATCCGAATTTTAAATAGAACATTCGTGCGGTTATAAGAGCGATGATTGACCTGTCACAAGGCGCAATTATCTGCAGTGTTACTCGTGAAATTAATTTTAGATTGAACAGCAATATCGGCCGGTACAAGTGCGGGGAAACGTGAAGTCCAGCGAAAGACAATGGATGAGCGTTCATTATTTTATATTATGCAAATACACATTACAATATGCAACAGATTTGCATTAGAATTTCCGTACAGTAACTAAAATACGTAGATAATAATGACACTGCGATAAATAAAATCACCCGAACTATGTCTTCAATTTGTTGCAATCCGTTATAAATAATAAATAGTTTTATGAGACTAATCAGGAAGAGTAACATTTTTTAACGATTTCTCCCAATGCCATTTTATAAATTGAACTACAATATATTCATTTTTCTTCTGTTTTGAAACTACTTATCGTGTGAAGAATATGTTCTCCATTGCAGCTCGAACAGACATTTAGGTGGTCCTCCTTAAATCTACATTTTAATGTATGCTTACAGCGCGGTTTTGTAGAATACGGCTGAAAACATTGAACTTTGAACTTTTCGCGATGATCCGATGCCACTGTAATTTCACAGCGAAGACATAGGATCCATAATGTGAAATCGAATGGTTCATTAATCTTGGCGAAGATAGAGTGAAAGGATCAGTGGTCTAAGTGAACGGAAATCTGATCAACGACTCTCGATATTCGTATGCAGCAGTTTGCCCCTTAACCGTAGCCACGTGTCACCTATGAAGGACTGCGAGATTATCATTCTAGATTGCACATCGTTGGATCGCGTGCTATTACATGGTGAACGTCAATTGAACGTAACGAACAGAGGAATACGATTTCACGCGTTTTACCAGGAGTATGCGCAATCTTAATAAAATAGACTCTTCGGAATAGTTGATAAGGCGACGGGGAACGCTGCACTTGCATATTTCAGTCTCACTTTGAATTGCTTAAGAGGTCATTTTTAACAAACTTTAGATGCGCATCCGCCTGCAGAATCTCGGTTTTTATTCATGTGACTAATGCAGCTTCGATGAACAGTTTATCATTATTAGACTGCGGACATTCATGCATTTACAGCAGATTTTTAAATGGTAACGAAGCGTATAAATCATCAAGGGATGATCGGATTGTTTTATTTACGTGAACATTTTCAAGGATCATTTAAGTATATGTAAATTCCATAAATTATTCAACATACGTAGCAAAAATTAGAAATAAAAATTTCGACTTTTTGAAACGAGGACACCATAAAATTCAAATTAAATGTTTGTTACAACATTTTTTATTAATCCTTTCTATTATTGCAGTTTTTCAGTATTGTGCTATGCTTTTTTCTGTTTATTAAAACGTTTTCATTATTGTTTCGCCGAATAAATGGTAATTGACGATAAAAGATGTGAAGGTGCATCACGGAAGAATCTGTGTCAATGATCTGGAAAATTCGTAAATTTTTACAATTATTGCTTTATCGTTTTATCGCAATATTTCTTGCGTTTGTAACCATATCGAACCGTAAAAGCATTGAGCCATTCAATTTCGTGTCGATTCGACAACGTTATAATTCCATCAAAGTGGACACAAAAGTAAAAATATGTACAATATTGCTGGTGCGAGGACGATGTATAGTCAAAGGAATGTTAGCTGCAACTTTTTAAAAATGTTTTGTAAGAGTAAAGGAAAAGTTAATTGCTACACTTACATTCTTTTCGTACCATTGCTGTTTCGTACCAGAATTTTAATAAAGTTTCATTTGAAATAACAGATAATTGTAAAATCGATGAAATTATGATGAAACATTTATATATGAAAATTGTGTGAAATTTCATGAGAAGAATGTAATTTTTAATGTTCCTCATAGGGTCGTATTGACCTGAATACGGTATCACGGTTAAAAATGGCGGTCAATATCGGAGTAGTAGTTTTTAATTTCTGCAGAACGTAGAGGATTATTTACCGATATCCGTCATATATCGCAAAAATTGTATTACTTTCAGTCATGCTAGTCCTTTAGTAGCTTTATTGCTCGAATGATTAATAAATGTTACAAGAACGCATGGTGTACATACACCGTAAATGCATTTTTTGGACGTTTAAACAAAACCGTGTGCGAGCTCGAATAAAAATACGATTAACCTTTCTTAATACACATAATTCTCAAGTCCAATCTCCTGTAAAACTGGTGCTGGATTAATAGAGATGGATATAGCAGAAGTTGGGATAAATGAACCGGTAATAAACTGGTTAAGAAATAGCGATCGATATTCTGCATTTCTCCACGATTGAATCTGAAATATTTGAGTTCCGTGTCACGTAATGCTCTCGAAGTAATGCTGGCACACGTATCGTTCTTCCGTCTTGATTGCGTTCACGGGGAAGCGTCGAAAATCAGTTTGGCGATGCTGGGCAGGAAGAAAGTGCATAACATTTCCCTAATGTAGCTCGAAATTCCATTGCAACTAGCGAACATAATACGAATAGCAGAACTATAGGTTCTACAATACTTGAAATGAACATTCGACCATAGATATCGTAGATGTCTCCAATGAAACATTTACAGGTATCGTAGATTGACAATATAGTTGCGATTTGCGGTGGTGTGTGACATTTTAACGATTGACGCAGCGCCTTCCTTCTCAATCTCACTTTTACGCGACTAGAACACTTGCACACAAACATTATATTTTTATACGAAAAATTCGGCTTCTCTTACGAATGATTTCAACGGATTGAATAAATAAGACTGTGGGAAATATTATTGGAAATATTTTTTTAAAGCAGTAGATTGACGAAATATTTGATTTTCTATAGTAACAATTTAATACTAATAGTGTACTGACTTCTGCTGAAATCTGAACTATAATTTACTCTTAAACTTGTATATTGTAGATACATAAATATCCATGGTGTAACCATAATCCTAGTTTTGAGATACTGAGATGTTGAAATGTTAGAAAAATACAACGAAAGCTGATTGATTTCTTAAACATCTCGTTATTGTAACTTTGAGTAACTTCGTAGAGAGAATAGATTGAATGAGAAATAGGCAATATGGAAAATATTAGACATCGATAGCAGAAACATGTGTTATCTCGCTAACGAGTATACGCTTTTTGAGCTACTGCAACGGTTAGGAATCAGCACGTATGATTGGGTCTGAATGGTTGAAAAATCGTTCGTGCAGACAGTTCATTGGATTACGTTCGTTTAATTTTACGCTATGTCCACCGCACCACGAAAAGAAAAATAGAACCAATTGTATTTATTCACAATGCCGATGAAACGGTTTTTTGTCTGATGATATTTGTATTTCGTGCAGAATCCGAAAACAAAATATGTTCGACAATGCATCCGTGCAAATAGTAGCAATTAAAATTTTGGTTGTGTTTACTGGTCCTAAAAAGTAACTGCTCCGAAAACATTGTATTGTAATCAATACTGAAACAGGCCAGTATAAATTAAATTTGGTTCAACAAATTAATCGATTTGCAGATTACTATAAAGAATAATAAAGAATAACATTTCGAAATAGAGGAATCTTCTAAAAACAACATTTAGTAACATCAATCATCAATCTCTTCAAATTTTTCAACAGAAGCGAAAATTTTCAGAAAATTCCACAGTGTAAGAAATCTATTTGTACCTTCTTAAGTATTTCAGTTATGCACAAGAACACAAATTATCTGTAGACTTATAAGATGAATAAAAGAAACGACATAGGAAATTCAATACACCTTTGCTGCCGATCATAGAAGAAACCTATCAATAATGATGTGTGTTTAAATAATACAACATGACGTGTACGCCAGCCCATTGTTTCCGTAATAAACTCAACATATCAGCACACCTCTGCGAAATTATTGAAGCCGTTCCTTGTTTAATAGGCTCGTGTTGCACAATTCATTCCTGAACAATTCTATGTGGTAAGAACAATCTATCTCACCAAATGTACCGATGTGCGCCGTACTATATTTGCTCCCACCAAATACAAATGTTACGCAGCCTCTATGTGCTACAACAAGAACTAATAATTAATTAAACTGTCTGTATTAGCAGCTAAAATAGCTAAGCTGTTATTTATTTGCAACATGCGCTACTAAACAATTTTAGATCTATTGCATTTATCTTTTGAAACAATATTTTACCGTAATTATAATATGAACAACAACAACAATAATAATAATAATAATTTCTGTCATTGTTTAACGCTTTGACTGTTCTGCCAACTAACTTAAAAATTTTATATAATTGAAATATTTTATTCGATCAAAGTAAAATCCCAATAAAATTAGAGAAATGTGGTAGATTAGTGTAACTAATATTTTAATTTTCAAATCTGAGCAAGTGACTCAAAATGTTGAAAGACGACTTAGAGATTGCCTCACCAAAATTGCTACTACCGTTGTGAAAATTTAGAATCGCAGTTAAAAATCTGTTTACATCGAAGTGTTCGATAGGAAGAGAAAGAGTTCCAGACGATGTAGCAAACAAACAGTTTTCGAGGAAACGTTGATAAAGTTTTGACAACAGTTCGCGCAGATGTGTGCACGCCTACTACTACCACAACTGTCACTGTTGCCATTCCGCTATATCTTACTACCAAAGCGGGTTTGTTCGGAAACGATAATAGTGTCCGCGCACCGACACGACACATTTCGTGGGGGACAAGGAACTGCGCAAGGTGCCATCGCTTGAAAACAAGTCCGGGCCAAGTAATTCTTGTTTTCCTACCTAACCAAATTTCAAGTCTTCTCTGGCAGATTATAAAAAGCAAGTTGTGTATGAAACCAGCGAATTTTCGAGCGTAAGATATCGCGAAAGTTATCGAACCTGCAAAGCTCATTAATTTACAATATTTAGTGCACGGCTCGTTGAAGCCGCCGAGAACTGTTTTGGTACTAAATTCAACAATAATATTTTTACTCTCCAACTACTTTATGCATACACGATTTCCCTTCTGCTTTTTACCCAGCCGTATACTTCGTTTGCGCTGTGAAAAATTCTTGCCTATCTTCCGTGTTTTCTTCACCCACTGTATATGCACTTTTGCAACCTAGTTTTTCTTTTCGTTGATTTTAGATTTAACACGAGGCTTTCGATTCCGATCACGGGCAGACGATTTTTAAAAAGTTGTTACTTTACGTTGCTTTCAGCTTTTAGAAAAATTATTCTTAAAAGCGTTTTGCACCTTTGCTCTTTTTTATTTTCGTATACACATTTTAATTTATTAATAAGATATCGAACAGCCGAGGGATTCATCGTGGGATTTACTTGTAGAAAGCAAAATAATATTTTTAAAGGCATTTATATCTCTAACCGATCGAAAAAAATGAAACATAATTCTTGCTAAAACTTGTCCCAAGAAAGACGCACGTGACAGCTTTGATAGGAGATGATCAAATATCACAAGATTGGCGTGCGGGAATTATTATTTACTGTTTTATCGATAACAAACGTCACGATTTAAACAAACTCGAGCAACTTCTTGTTGTAAATCTAACCAGGATGTGTATTAACGTGGCAACTCGTGCACTAGAAAACAGTCTTTCGCTATGCATGGTTTGATGCATCATAAAGTACAAAACCAGCGGTTCCCGGCAAAGTTAAATTATGTTTCTTACAAAATTAGCTCAGTACAAAACTGTTCAGATTATGTAAAATGCACGATAAGAACGTTTTCCGAAGTGGATTCCACGCGAGGAACTTAAATTAGATCGAACTTATAGCGAATTGAATGCTTCGTTTCAGTGCCGGTTACAGCATTCTGAACAACTTTTAACTGAAAATCACTATGCTGAATGAATTTCATATCGAAATCTTTTCATCTTATAAAACTATTTTTGTAAGAGTAAATGCTCAGTGAGTTTCTTAGAAAATAGTTTCACAGTGATTTCAATTATAAAATGCATATTAACGAATTGAATAATTCGGTTCTCAACTTTTGTGAATGTGCAATATATCTCACGAACTGTTGATGTTCAATAATTTTACATATTCTATCAAGAAAAAATACAAACAAAAGCAAAGATCTGCTTTCGGACTAAATTAACCTGCATACTAATAAATTACTAGACCACAGAATTTTATACAAAATAAAAAATATTCCTTGAACAAAGTTATTGAGTTGACATTAGAACACCAACACTTCTATATTTAAATATTTCACCGTTTTATAAATATTCCATGCAGTCTAATTACTACATATCAGTATCTATAATACAATTAACCTTTCAGCAGTGCTATAGGAGAATCTCAACCATCGATACAAGCAAGAAAGTTCAAATGATAAAATTTGACCATCCTCGTATTCAAAAACAAGTCGCTCGTAAATCATGAAATGCTGGTCGCGTTGTTTATACATCACATATATTTAAATATTGTATATAATATAGACAGATGCGCATATTGTGTGCATAAAATATCGAATCCTGGCCGGTCGTAAACAGCTTTAAATTTTTCCGCAGCGACTCATGGATTATAATTCACCGACTGCGCAATCTTGCGTTCGGTAAATAAGTTTCGCGGGGATTTACGGTAACTCTATGTAACGAATCTGTATTTTTCATGGGATCGCCGCGATCTCCACGAACAAAGCGACCGCTTCGCGTTATGGCACCTCGGCCAATACTTCATATTCGCGGCATTATCTCGTTTTAGTCGTGCTCGCGCGAAAGCCGCGACGAAACCCTCTCTCGTTGGTATCATTTATCGGCAGGCTTTATGATGTCACGAGCGAATCTAGTTTATCGTCGACACAAATATTGGCCGCAACCAGACCGCCGGAATGTATCGTATTCAAATTCGTAAACAACGTCGGTTTCCCAAAGGATGGATCGGTTTTACTCGATCGAAAAGATGCGAGGTAACACGGAGGAAGATGTCCGAGGGCTTTTATTATATAGGAGAATCGTGGTTATTCGATCTAACCAGGAAAGGTTTAGATAAGATACTAGATTTCTTTTAATTTGTGCGATAAATAATTGTAGCTATTTAGATGTGAAATGTAATCGGATTATGGAGAATTGTAATAATGTGTTTGCATATCCTCTGTGTACTATGATAAGCTTTGCGAGATCTTGCACGCCAAAAATAAATTCGGATATGTATAAAGGAAATTAATTTTAGTCGATGCTTAAGATAACAATGTTTATATCAATATTGATACATTGTGCCATGTAATAAGCCATATTATGAAGGTACGGCAGTGCAGTTTGTTGAATTTGACTTGAACTTGATTATTTTACAAAAATACAAAAAATTATGGTTCAGTTGAAAAAAAAACATCGATGCTTTCAGCTCTGAGAAGATGAGCTCTTTAAACAAATTGTTTACAACTGCTGTATATAAACACATCAAAAGAATTAATTAAATTATGTGAGAAACTGTTGAAAAGAGTGTCGAGTCTTGTACTTCTTATCTTTTCAATTTTTATATCATTAGAAAAATTACTTTCATTTGATGAAATTTTCAAGGTAGCTACACTGTAAGTCAAAGATTGAAAGTTGAAGATACTGTCATATTTGCATAAACTTATTAAAATTATTAACAAAAGGAGTAATTCTCTATTAAATCATTGTTTCTCTAAATATTGGTGGGAGGGAGCAATTCGACGAATAATTGCAACGTACTACAGGTTGGCTGGTATCGAATTAAAATCTCGTAATCCAAATCGCTTATAGTAGTTCCTCCATTATATTATAGTTTGAAGTAATTATTAAAAGCTCATTATCTTATAATCTCTTTTGTTGCTTTAATTTCCTCATTAACTACAACGCAATTTCGACCTCGCAACGACACACTTTCCTCTCTCGGGAAGAGAACGCAACTTATGTTCCGAGCGAAATACGTGCCCCACGTTTTCTGGACTTCCGTTGGCCGTTCCTCGATGGAAAACTCGTCGAGAGGTGGTTAATTTTCTGTAAAGCTGCCATTACGTTTAAATTCGTTTCCCAAAGCTCGTTAACATTAAAGATAATACATTACGAATTCACGGTCATCTCGCTTAACAAATTTCAACCTCGGCAAATTTTAAACTGAAATTTTCTGGAACAAATCTAATCAGATTTTCATTTCCAAGAAAATTTCGAAACGAATTTAACGTTTTTACTTAAGACAGAGTTTATCTGTTCGCTAATTGCTTGTAATACGCTTGCGATATTTCGCGGTTTGCGTAAATAAATTATAGATCAAAACCTTTGTTTCAATACTGTAAAATCAGGAAAGCTCAGAAAGTGTCTAATGTTGCCCTCAATAGAATTTTTTGTATCTATAAAAGGATAATTGGACAAAATAAATGCATTGACATCGTGAAATAAGGTGATTGTATAGAAAAGAGCTTTACAAATGAAATGAGTTTGCATTCCATTTCTCCGATTGTTCAATCTGACGTAACGTCGACGTAATAATAATAAAAGCCAATTGCAATAGGAATCAAATCAATTTCTCTGAATTTAAACAACGTTTTCCAATGCGAGACTTAAAATCAGTTCTGTTAATATGTATGGTTCAATTTGGTCGATCGGTTGATGGTAAACGTACAAATGTACTACCGTAGCTGAAAAGGTGGTACAATTTCTATCAAGGAATCATGGGAATACTCCATTCGTTTCGTCCGAGCTGTACGCTTCAAGTCCCCACTTGAGACCACAGGGTCTCCCGAAACCCACTTCTATCGGTAAACAAGAAGAACAATAAACTAATCGACGCGAGGAACAATGGGATCGCCCGTTCCATCTAATCACGTCTTTTGTTTAGGGCGTAACTTAATCAATAATTACCAAAAGCATGGAGTAAAAGAAGATGGGAAAAGCTAGGGGGAGACACGAAGGAACAAGAGGTTGACGGGAGTCAAGAGGCGTTGTTTGTTTACAATTGGTCAGGCTCGAGTCCCTCGTTTCCTAGAAACTGGAATTAATAGGGAGGCATCACTTCGGCCAATAAGGGAAACACGTTTACCCTGCTTCTGCAAGAGCGTTAACATGGGTGGGTTGGTGAGAATCGGTCATTATACATTTATCATACACTTTTCTCTTTGTCACCTTTTGAGTAATGGTCGGTATATTTCTAGTATGTAGTATTTATTTAGAAAATGCGCGTCGTAAACTGGGCTAATTAAAAAATTGGAATAGTGAATTCGATTGAACATAATACACGTACATGATGTATCGGCAACAATCAGAAGTACGTATACTTCTACGACGTTTGAGAGGCATGTAGTTCTAGCTGGTGAACTATCAACTTCACTATTATCTTCACTCTGAAGTCAATCTAGAACGATAGAATTAAGAAGCGCAGCGAGAAACGAGCTGCTCTTTAGGATTACGTAGCAGCATTTTTAGTTCAGAATTAAACAAAATCTTCCATTTACATCGACATTGCATGCCATTCAAGATATAACCTCGTTTACAAGATTAAAAGCATAATATTAATTAAGTATTTTGCCTAGGACTTGAATGAAAATAATATATCCACTTATCTACGGTACTAAATTTATTGATCATTAATGACGTTGCTTTGATTATTGAAAACATTCGATTACGTACTTTTTTGTGTGATTCCGAGTACGTCTATTATTTTAAGGGTCATCTTATTTACCCGAGGTACCGTAATTTTACTTAATTAAAGTTGTCGTCGGCGGAGAAACCTCAAAGTCAAATATAGGAAATGAAATCCAAGTAGAAAGAAATCAAACAAGATAGAAAATGCTAATTAAAGAAGTTCTCACAGGTCACAAGCCTTAGAACTAGAGTAAACCAGTGTCGTAGTCATTTTTTTCAAATGCAGTTTCACTGGCAATCGTTACTGGTTGCAATCTGCTTCTTATGGTTTCGGAATAAAAACACTGAGAGTCTCATTCGGATTTTAGCGTTGCCACTTAAGTTAATGAAAAATGGCTCTCTCGCTCCTCTTAAATGAAACAGATATTCGTCCGCAGTTCAATGATCTACAACGTGCTTTCAATTTAAGCACTTTCGAAACGCCATTCTTGCCGCGGTAAATTACTCGAGATCGAGTAGTAATATGAAGATCCCCATTGTGGACTCCTATTGCAACGTCGTTTCCCCTTTGCCCTGTTGTACATTCTCTTCCTCTTTATCGTTCAGTTTCTTTTCCATCCTTACATGTATCCTCCGGACGGCTTTCCTTCTCAATGATGCAGCTGGGTAATTATCGAACTCCGTAGATCATTTAGGTGATTAGAGAAGGAAATGGATGTGCTTTCATTTTCCCTTTAGACTTAATTGAAAGGGATGGCGCGTTTCTGGCACTACCGTAACAACCAGAAACCGTAGGGAACGATATAAATCGATCAACCACAGACTAACGTTGGAGAAAATTGTATTGCCAACTGCGCGGCCATTCTTTCTAGTCTGTCTCTTCTTTCAGTCTCTCTAGATCGCGGATCTTCGTACATTTTTCAATTTGTCGAATATATGAATCGTCGACGAAAATATTGTTTCTCTTATGCACTATGATTTTTAAGACAGATTTCAATTTGAAGTTAACCAAAAATAGCTCTTTTATTACTTAGAATTTTGACGTTGCAGGTTTCCGAGGAAATGATTTGCTGCATTCAGTTAACAATTTCACTGATCAATGATAAAATGTGATATTTCCTAATACGAAGTTCTGCAGGGACACTCACCGACGTGCAAAACAATGAAAGCGAAATTGTTTGCAAGACAGTCGGCATTGTTTGTGTGATAATTGATAGTTTTAGCGACAGAAACGAAAAGCACAAATGACAGGCTGAATAAATAAAGGAGAGTATATCATTACAGAGCGACACCAGAAATAATCACCTGTTTAAGTACTTTGTCAGCCGAAGCGACCGGTTCGTTTGATAGCGATGGAGAACAGAGGCATACGGCTCTCGTTAATTGATTCGTCCCTACTTATTTTAATTATCTAGGCGACACGCCCACCGCTGACCTGTCTACTTCAGCCACTTAATTTCCGTAACGTGAAAAGAAATTTCAACATGAATACTTCGAACAGATACGGCTTATGAGCTTATGTCTCTAACATTTTTGTATTCAAACTTCCTTTTACTCTCCCTCCATCAATGCCCAGTTTAGTCTTGCTTTTCTATTCTTGATACAAAGAATATTTGTCGATCGATTATTCATAACAATTCTGTATTACAGTTCTGAGGAATTTTAATTACTGAAACCAGCAGGCCACTTTTACACATAAAAACGAAACATACTGTTGAAAGCACACAAAAAATTTCTCAATAAACAAATACATATAATTACTTTTCTAATACATTTTCCAGTAATAATAAGACTGATTCAAACATTTTTATTCCTTTAAGGTAGGAGAATATGGAAATTGATTTTTAAACACTCCTGCTGTAGTGATTTGACTACAATGAGGAGGTCGATCAGCATAATTGCAGTCTATCTCCGATCATGTATTTGCATACAAATAGATAACTATAATGATTGATATACTTGAGTAGAATTAATCAAAGGACGATAACCACGGGACCGTGAATAACAACTGGACCTAATCTCTTGGTCGTCGAATTCAATTTAGCAATTTTTAATGACTCAATGCGCACACCGTCGGTTCCAACCATTATTCTGCTCTCATTCTAAAGAACTTCTTAAGAAAGTCTTCATCGGGTTTTATAACGCGGCAGGCTAACTCTTTTCACTACTTAATTCCGTCCGTACAATGATTTAAATGTTCTGCCAAACTTAACAAGCGAGTTAATTGAATGACTTTCTACTTCTCTGCCTTCTTGACTCGATATAAGTTATCGGCTTTAAGGAAGTTTTCATGGCGTTGTTAATTTTAAAGCACAGTCCGAGTTACTTGGTTCTTGAAGACAACGAGAGGACTATGTGTTTTTATCAACAATTTATCTGGATGAACAGATGTTCCAAGTCGCTTGAAATTTAAATGATACAATTTTTCAAAATAATGCAATGGACTTGTCTTCATCGAATGAAATCAAATAAAGAAAAGAAAGCATATTTTTTGTATTTTTTGTTTAAACTCTGCAGACTTCTGAGCAATTCAACAATTTTTTTGGAACTTTTGAAGACCATTATATACGCAAATATGTATTACGTTGGATTTTTGGTTTGGGTTTTACAGGTGGTACGAACTCTTGACCAGTTGCACTACCCGTTCTAGAATTTCTTGTATAATGCAGACATATACGGTTGCGAGTTACCGAAACTCAAGCTGCTCAATATGTTATACTCATTTCGTAATGGTAAAACTTTGCTTTGTATTCTAAATGATTGTTCCCACGAATAAGCTTCTTGCAAACAAAGAGGAAGTTGATTCGGTATTACAGTTCCAGTTCGGTCGCGATCATTGAATGATCCTCTTTGATTTGGAAGAAATATCGTGAAATTAGTGCATAATGATTTTTTTACAAACAGATGATTTTACGTCAGTCTTCGTATTGTAGTAGCTGTTATATCATTTTTAAATTATTAATGTACTGAGAAGAGTATTATACACCGTGATTAAATAACGTAATGTCGGGATAGGGTGCGGAAGCGTAATGCACAAGCGGTAAAAGTTCAATTAAACGTGTCATTAAAAATGACAGACACTTTGTGTTTGTATAAATTACTGTCTCGATATAACCACTGTATCGCTATAATCACTGCATCGGCATAATCACTGTATCGCTATAATCGTTGTGACGTAATAATACGTTGAACTCTGTCTCGCGCTTCAACGTTCGTCACGTATAATTACGCGTCCACATTTGCTCTTCCTTTCTCACTCCCATGCGTTCTCTTTCCTTTGCACATTCATACCTCCTACTCACGCAATTTCATTTGCACCTTGCCTTTTGAAAACGATTCGGAAGACCATCGCCTTCCCAGTTCGTTGTTTCTGTTCGGCGTGTTTATTGTGTGCAGGGCTTTCGGAGAAGCCTTCGTCATGTGATCGGTTCGGTCATTGACCCCTCCACATTAACAACAAGTATTTTCTAAAAAGAAAACAGGATTATATTAATGTGTTGTTCTCCGGACTAATGTGATACCATTTTACTGTCTTGATTGTGTTTTGAAGTAGCTTTGTTGGTTGCTTAATATTTCAGTAGATTACTATCACAATATTTTTGGAAATATGTTGTGAATCGTTTTGGAACCTGGAAAGAAACGAATAGAATAATTGTTTCATACGCATGAAATTGAGATGAAGAAGTCTATTCAACGGACAACCATAGAGAAGGTACGTACACGTACCGCGTAGCAATGCTTGTCAAGATGTCGCTTAATTAACTCAACAGACTATCTTAAGCTTGTACCAAGAAGTTCTGTCACATGCGGCTTAGCTTCCACGTCTGGTACTAATGGATTGTTGTTTGTTTTGTTCCTACGGGTACGTTTTATCTAGAAAACATTTTAGCGAAATGGAAAATGTTAAGAAGTACGTCGATCGCCTCATCACTTTAAAATTGTTATCAACATTCGTAATGTAATCGACTAGATTGTGAAAAAAACAGTGCAAATGAATTTTTAAACAGCTGTAAGAATGAAGGTAAAAACACCCTAACTTTATAAGTTTGCAAATCATTCGCAACTCAAAAGTATTTTCTCCTTCCCTTTTCGGAATTTGTTATAGCATAATTCAATTATATTCTCATATGTGAATATACAATTCATTTCACTTACATATTAATTGTAGTATTATTCTCAAGTAGAATCCAAATCAGCAAAAATTAATATTAGATTGAAGACCACAAAGGATTAATGAATCAAAGACGTAGTTGCCAGATAGCTATCCGTCAGCGAATCCCTTTCGGGTCTATTGAAAAATTCAAGATTAAAAGCCCGGACTACATTTTGCTATTTACGATCAGCCAGAAAGTTTCATGCCGGTCGGTTTCCACTGGTTTATTTTCTACGTGAAAGTTATGGCACCGGTGGAAATACGGGGCGCATCACCGGATGTCACAAGCAACTGCAACACGTTATCGAATCTGTGCCTAAAAAATTCACTCGCTGCGAATTAAAAATAGAATCTTTCTCGACGGCGCTTTTACGCGGAAACGATTCGAAAAACGTGCATGCGACGAACTCGTGCAAACTTCACCAGCTGCCTCCAACTTTATTTCAGAGCTTGCCTGAAAACTCAATTTCCACCGCGGTGCGTCCAACTTTGTTGCATTAATTTTGTTCAATTACGAATTGAAGATGTCGTGTACACGGCGGGTCACGTGACTTATGTACCCCGAATAACATTTAGATTGTAGATTTTATAAAATATTGTTATATACGAAGTTGATGCAATGTCATTTGCTCCCTTTGAAACCATGCACCTTTGGTATTTAACAATTTTTCATGAAACTCACAATTTGTAAGTTATTCAGAATATGTGTATAACCCTTTGAGCTTTATTTCGCATTTACAGTTTTATCTTTTACCATGAGGAATTGTTTATCCGCGCACACACGATTACTTCGATGATACGCGGTTCCCGGTGATTCTTTCAAATGACAGGGATGATAAAATTGATTGATGTAAATGTAACAGAAAACTATTTATTATACTAACACTTAATAACAAAAAATAGAATTTACAAATGCTGTTGATTCTGTGAATACTACAAGTTGACTGCGATACTGCGAATAACTATCAGAGTAGAGTAATGGATTGGCTAATGAATCTCGTGTAAAGCGTAATTTTGTTCTGATATTTCGTCGAACTGATAATCTCCGAGGTAACCTCGGTGTGGGTGTGTATTAAAACATGGAACAAGCGGATTCGTAGATTGCAATATTTCCGAAGAAGTAAGGGAAACGGTCGTCTTGAATTGATTGGTTAAAAGAAAAGCGTATACTGAAGGAAAGTGACCGCCTCGAACTCATCGTCACCCGCAGGTAGTGCTCGTACCCTCGGGTGAGGCCCGCGAAGGACCCGCGTGTCCCAATGATAGACCGTGGCCGACAATTAATCGTAAAGGGGCTTTCTGCGTTAGACAAAACACACTATTGCGAGTCTTGACAAAATATTGAAAGCTGATGGCCAGATGTGGGGTATATTGAAGGAAATAACGAACAATAGGTTAAGCACCGGCCTTTTAGAGACATTACCGGCCAGGGATGCGTGGAGACTATTTCAAGATTATGCTATGCGCGTGTTTTTATGAAGGTGGTTATTGCTATAAAGAATAATTTGGTCCTGCAACGGAACAGGGTGTTTAGAATGGTAATGACGGCTGTAAAGACTAGTTCCGTCCTGTAACGGAACAGGAATTTAATATGCAGCGGACTGAAATTTTCTTTTACTCTGATTTTTGGCAACTATGTCACTAATTAAACTTTTATTGCTTTGCTATTTAATCGGGTACGTTTAAACGGATTTTGTAAATGTAGTGCAGTCTACTTGATATTTTAAGACTCTGTAATAAAAATTCCGTTTGCTCATGTATTTTTATGTTATTTAATTATAGAAAATTAACTTTTCAATGTGTATGGCACAAGTTATTCACGGTTCGATTCAGTAAATCGAATAAAACTGTATATTACGCGGAGCTTTTAGTATTCATGAAATTGTTAGATTGCATTAGAGTGATTTAAATATGATGCACGTGTTCCAGTTCGTCAATAATTCAATAGTAATCGCGTGAAACGGTAGATTGGATTTGTCAAACGAATATGTGATTAATTATTCCTCTTGTATCTGGTCTATAACAATTAGTAACGAAGATATTCGTCAAACAGTACTAAAAACGGTCGAATCATTAAATTTCCTGAAATTGTAGTGCATTTTTCCAAGACCTGTTTTAACTCATTTAATTGCAGTATTCGAATATACATTTTGCCATTTTAATTGTCGGATGTAGTACTCATGTGTTAAAACGAATGTTTCATGGATCTTTATTAATTAAAAAAGTGCTCGACCAGTTGAACTCCGTTATTTGAATATTTATAAATAGTGAATAACCTAACCGACTGATATTGACATAACCGAAACGATTATTAAGAGGATCTTGTAAATGACTTTTTATGCATGGCCTTTTGAATATCATATACGCGTTCAGGGACATGATTAAAATAACTTTGTAACCTTTGGAGTTAGTTACTGCCAGGTACGGAATAAAACGTTTGTCCGTTTAACCTCCTTCATTTAAGGATTAAATTTGTTAATAATAATGACTGGAATACCATTACCAACGTACAATACCAATGTTCATTTTAGCCTTGTAGTAATAGTATTGTAATGAAGTTTCTGTACGCAAGTAAATGACTACTATCGACAGAAATGATATTGGAAAATGCAAATGAGTTTCGCTTAACTTCCTCACCATATATACTGTATTCATTAAAATACTATTACAGTTTCAGCATTTTCTGTTTTAGTTACTTGTTAATTAAATTTTTGTTAAATATCTTATTTTCTAAATGAACTTAATTTTGTGTTATGAAAACTGAACATAAAGTTAACAGCTCAAATTTTACTCACTATTCCACTGCATAATACTACTGTCATTGTTACGCCAGACTACTTTCTGATTATTTCACTTGATCTACACGAAGTTAGTATAGTATCAGCTGTGATGTACCAGTAACGGTAGTTTCAATATACGTACAGTGGGTGTAGAAAGTATTCGTACAGCAATCAATTCCAACAAAAACATTATAGAACTTCGTTTATTACAAATAAATTTTAACAAAAAAGATGTGTACATATTCTTTGATATCTTCGGAGCAAATGTCATGAAAAAGAAATTGTTTATTTATAGTGTTTATAAAACTATTAGCAAAAAGCTTAAATGTGGACGGAAATATACGCGGAATAAGTATTCGTACACTTCCAACTTCACAATAACGTCTCTTAATTTTTATACATAAACATAACAAAAATCAACTTATTTGTTATTCTAGTATTTAGTTGGCTTCCCTTTAGATTGTATAATCGTTGTAAGCCTTCGTGACATTGACTGTACTAACTTTCTGGTGATAGTACTAGAAATGTTGTTCCATTCTTGCAGTAGTGCATTTTTTAAATCTTTTTTGAAGAAATATGGTGATTTCGATTTTTTTCTCCGAGATGACTGCATAAGTGCTCTATGACGTTTATGTCTGGAGACTGTGGAGGGATTTTTAACTGATTTGGTACGTTATACAGGATCCATTGCCTTGTATTATAAGCATTATGCTTCGGATCATTGTCTTGTAAAAAGATATAGTTGTCTTGTAGTTGCATTTTATTTGCACTAGCTTGAATATGTGTTTTTAAAATATCGATGTATAATTTATGATCCATGATACCATCGATAAAATGTAGGGATCCAACCCCATTCGCACTCATACAGCCCCAAACTGTGGCCGATCCTCCGCCATGCTTTACAGTCGCCAGCAAATTTTCTTTTTCATGCTCGGTATTTTTTTTCCTCCATACCGTACATCGTCCATCTGATCCGAATATGTTAAATTTACTTTCATCAGTAAATATTACACGGTTCCAATACTCCATTGGAACGTTTACATATTCTTTTGCGAATTGCAGTCGTTTCTTTCTATTAGTTTCATTCACAAAATATTTCTTACGAGCTACTCTGCCATGATATCCTCTATCCCGTAGAAAAGTACGCACTGTACTGCTGCAGACACTGATACTAAGGACACTTTCAAGTTCAGCTGCAATTTTTGCCGCACTAATCTTTGGATTTTGTTTTATTTTACGCATTATCCATCGGTCGGTGTATTCATTTATTAATCGTTTACGTCCGCACCTTGCTTTATTCTTTAAAGTTTTTCGATTTTCATATCTGTCAATGATGCCTTGAATTGTAGACCTCGGTCTATTCATAATTTCCGAAATCTCTCGTAATGTTTTACACTTATTATGCAGATTTGTAATAATTTTTCTTTCACTTTCAGTCGTTTCCTTTCCTTTTCGTCCCATTTTAGGACTACTAACGTTACGAATCTTAAATATAGAACACTATTTATTCTGACAAGGTCTCTAGACATACTGATGATATTTATGTTGACATTCCATGGATTACCAGATAATTGTCATGTATACTGTAACGGAAAGCGTCATGGAACAGGAACTGTACGAATATTTATTACGCGTATATTTCAGTCCATGTTTAAGAGTTTCGCTAATAGTTTTATAAACACTATAAATAAACAATTTCTTTTTCATGACATTTGATCCGAAGATATCAAAGAATATGTACACATCTTTTTTGTTAACATTTATTTGTAAGAAACAAAGTTCTATAATGTTTCTGTTGATATTGATTGCTGTACGAATACTTTTTACACCCACTGTATGTATACGTGCATATGCTCGGAGACATCCTTTCGTTCGTCACTATAATATACAAATCAAACTATGCCGTTCCTCATACATTATGCGAGGTCAATAGACTATCCTCGGAGAAGTGGATTTATAACTAAATGGATGAGTTTCATATTAATAACATTTCTGAGACTTTTCAAATTAAGACAAAACTCAGAAAGTTCACTCATTGTTCATTCCTTTGAACGAATTCGGAGCCTGTGCGTAGCCTCCTCCTTCCGTCGCGTCCTGAAGCGAAGCATGATTCAGCTCACTGACTCGATACGTAGTTGCACGTTGAAAGTTGCGAGCTTGCCTCTCATTGGCTACTGTTTTTCGTTAATTATTCGTAAACAAGGCCGCGGATTGCATTTTCGCTAAGGACAAAATTACTTCAAATGAACCCCTCACATTTCCCCGAGTTACAATAATTTTGATACATCCTGTATATCAGATTAATGTCTATAACAAGTATTTCTTTTTTAATATACACATTTAATTCCATTTCTCATTACACACATTTATTTAGATGTACTTTGATCAAATATAAGAAACATTAGAGAAGCATAAATGAATACACCACAAAAGATACATAAAATCTTTTACGATTTTCATCTTACTTTTACTACATTCGAAAACGATATTCTACAAAACATTGACCTTAAAAAATTTATTTGGAGAATTCAAAAATTACAATTCCCTGATCTGAAAACTTGTATTACTTTTTGTGAAGTGCATTCTGTAATCCGAGCGCAACCGGTCGGGATATTCGGCAATATTCCTTCGGAAATTCTCAAGACAGTCTCGGTTTGAGTCTCTAACGGTGTTTCAAACTTACACGAGCTTTCCATTGAGTTACTATTTCGTAGATCTATCTGGTTTTCCCCACGGAGCCGAGCAGCGAAATGTAGCCGGGTAAACATCCGTGGAATCAAACTCAAAGGATACCAGTTTCATCTTTCGCCCTCTGAGTGGCTGGGTATCCTTTACGTAGGCATGCCCAAAGATAAAGGAGCCACGTGAGGATTATTCGTAACCGGCGGAATATGGGGAATGTTGAAATTGTACGTACTCTTTCAGACATTTCCGAGGCCTTATGGAAATTTCCGGCGACGATTTTCGACGTTCTACCGGAAGTTTCCTCCCCACCAATTTTTCTGCTCGCATCTCTTCCATCTGACATTTCGAACAGTTTTTATTCTGGCTATTCATTTCCTGTTCGTTGGAATCCCCGTTTTCGAAGTTCGACGAACAAAAATGACGTGTATCTATTTTTCGCTTCTTGTCATTTATGTTTTACCATATTTGTTTCGTTTTATAAGAATCTTCATTAGCCTAAAGATAGCAAAAAAATCTTAGATTGATGTATCGAGAATCTATGATGAATTTTGCGGTAGACACACTGTAGATACGAGTAGTGTATTTTAAAAGTGGCATAAGTTCATTTTCCAAAATACACATCGTTCTAACTATTTTAATATTTATATGTCTACGTTATATATAAATTTCATATCTCATTAGTTACGGATATTCTTAAATTTATTAAAAAGCAAAATCCTTAAATACCTGGATATTGAAATAAATGGCTTTAGGCCACTTTTAAAATATATGGCTCATACGTCCCACATGTTTTATACGAAGAAAATGGGTATTAAATTTAGTTTAGTTTAAATTTAGGTAGATCTAGGATTTAACAAGCGTAATACATAGAATTCTGCGAATTTACAAGCAAATAGGATAAAATTATTCGTATCATTTATACAAATGCATAAACTGAGTTATGAGAAACGTAATACCTCTGATGGAATTGAAGATCCCCAAAGGTAATGCTATATACATATGTAGTATGATAAGTCTGATAAGAAGACTGCGGATTTTATGCATTCATGAAAGAAATCAGTAGGAAATTACGAAATTGTACAGACATTATAAGCATCTAAAAATATTACACTATTTCTGGATTATTAAAATGATAAAATAAAGAGACATATTCCTGTTTAATCTCTGTTTTCTACAATCGATTTCAAAAATTGTAACAGTCTTCTTTCAACATTATTTTTATACTCACACGAAATTGTTGAAAAATGAATTTCATCTTGAAATGAGTTTGGATTAAAAATGAAGAGAAATATTGTCCACAAATTATCTTTCAACAATCGACTATTTCCACCAATGTTTTATGGTATGAATATTTTATGAATGAAATATGCCTTCACAGCAGTTACATTCTCTTAAATTGTTTAATAGTCTTTCCACCTCTGACTCGATATTATAACGGGTTAATTATTGCTGAAAGGGAAGTAGCATATCGTTTGAACTCACTAAAACTTAACAGAACTCACGTTTGTTAAATAAGGCGAGGGTTTAATTGGAAGAGGAACGATTGTGTAGAAACAATAGCTAGAAATTTAATGTCGTCGCAATTTCCCAGCAATAAGCAATGCACATTTCCTCTCAGTGGGCTATTGAACGCACCAGCTATACCCTGCCAGCATTTACGGTACGCTCACGCATCTTCTTGCTCTTAGCTCAATTTATCCGAACCCGTCGGCGAACAAGACGATTGGGATAACTGGATCGTTCGGATAATAGTCTATTAATTCTCCCTTTCGCTGGAGACGGGTCGTCCGGAATATTTTCCACGTAATGTGCGTTTTTATCCTTTTTTCCGGAGAAATGAAATCTCGTTTCACTTGCAAGTTCAACTGCAGCAACGACAATTTCTTAAATACGTAGAGCAAATATTTAGAAAAAGGAAGAATAAAAATAACAATTGCAAGATATTGAAGGTAGTTAGAAATTTACATATATAAAATTATTAATTTTTATAATACTAATTTTTGATATATTACATTTCGATTGTTATAATTCTCTCAATCATTGAAAATGAATTTCTATTGAAATTGATTTAAAATTTAACGTGATTTGATTAATTTTATATGTTAGATTGTTGAAATAACTATGCATGGTTACAGACATGGTAAGAAGAGGGAATTGGCGATCGGGACAAGCATTCAAGATAATTACAATGTTCATCCTCATCGTTTGTTCAACTATAAAATTACTGTATATTGTACAGCGTTATTGGCACCACGTTAGGTTAGTATTGTCGTCCGGATAATGGAGTAGTTCAAATTGATGTCACGTTTGGAATACTCTAGGAAGTTTCTCTTGTAGGATACACTCGGTAACTGCTTCCAGTGAACTACACGACGGATTATGGCTCGGTTGAATAGCTTCGCAAGCATTTTCAGAACATTGTAGCGCATATTCAAGTAGGCAGATTGAAATATTTTCGCGGAAACACGGTGTAGGTGGACTGTTGTACGAAGATAATCTTGTGCAACTGTGCAATAAATCAGGATCACGCCAACGCAAAAAGTACTTTCAATGAAACTACGAGGAAATTAACATATCACTTGCTTAATTTTAGATTTTTATATTCTTGTAATGGTTTATGTGTTTAATATATATTTCTTCAGAAAAGTAGTATTTTTCAAATTACACTTGAACTTTGTCTTACTAATTTATAATGCGTGAGAATAATTTGTGATTGTTGTATCCATTTATAGATTTTGTCAAATGTTACACCGAAAAGTACCTGATCGTTCTCAAACATAAAAATGTTTATCTTCGCAAGAAACATTGAGAAATTTTCTCACGCCTTCCCTGAGAGTATATGTATATGTAGTTCGATATGAAAGCTCCATTGTTACTACCTACCGATCATGATTTTCGGTTACATGCGAACTACAAAATTCAACAGAATGGTCATCACGGGGACAAAGATTTGATGGATGCATGTCAATCAAGTGTGCGTGAAAATATATTTTTACTGTTGAGAATATTTTACAGAAACGACGTGTGCATGTTGCGTGTTTCAAATCGTTGATTTTTTAATCAGAATATACAAGTGATGTTAACAAATATTTGATAAAGATTTAATTTGGCATGAAAACAAGTGTAATCAAGTTATCTCGAGTAAAAAATTCATATTATTAAAAATAATTAATTTGAAGGAACGACGATTGAAAAACGGATATTATTTTTATTTCGACGATGAATAGTTTTCGTTTAGAAACATTTCTTTTACGGCTTCGATGGTTTAGAGAAGGATATACTCGACGAAATAATAGTTTATGGGATATCTGAAAGACAAGCGAAGAATAAGTCCATTTATAATTAAACGTGTGTATTTAGAATATTTTGTCTAAATATGCTGCATGTGGGGAAAACTAGAAAATATCGAGTTGTACTTCTGCTACATCGAAATCTAATATTCTATTCCTATAGGATGCTGACGTGTGAAAATCCAGTCATCATTATTTGCAACATTTTCATATCAAACTTGCATTACACTTTACTAAAGCCGCTCTAAGAATTTCAAAAGACTAGGTTGCAGAGTTTCTGAAAGAGAAATTCCAGAAGATCACCTAATTTTTAGTTCGTTCACGCGGTCGCCTCTCAAGAAGGTCAACACTTGTTTGCCAATAAAAGGCAAGAAGATGGAACTTGCGCGAGAGAATGAGAGTGTATAGATCTGAGTGAGTGTATCCAAGCCAACTTGTCCATCCAGTTAAGTCGGCGCTCGCTCTCGACTAACCATACTCGTTCGACGATCGGTTCTGATGAGAAGACGGCTTTTCGCTCCCTATTGTGGATATCCCGCGAAGAAATTCGGTATCAGCTGGGATTTACCAGCTCGGAGAAATCAGTCCCATCGCGTCCCTACTCCAAAATTCTCCGAACTCATCAGAACGAGAATCCCATCCAGCTCGGTAAGATGCGGAAACTTCCTCGAAACCCCGAACTTCATCCTTCGACTGTGTTCGAGAACGTCTCCAGGTAGCAGGACTCAGATTTGCCAAGGAAAGAAGATCTAGGTGGTGCGTCACAATATGGCGTGCGATCGACGTTATGGCGCAGCCGGCCAGCAGGACTTACCCGAGGATAAATTGAACGTGTGGAATAAAGTTGTCTCAGCCGAGGCTTAGTCCACCGACGAAATCGATTCGCAAAACCCGCTGCGTACGCACGCACACAGATTACGCAGTTAACATAGTATCATGGGGCTGATCCCGCCATCACACCATACTATATTTCAACATTTATTTCATATTGATTCTATGAACATTCTATTAGCTGTTCTTCAATCTTTGTTGATAGTAAATTTGTCTAATGTAAGACTTGTTTCTAAGAAAGACTAGAACGCGGATTTTTATGAAAAATATAAATCTTCTAACTCAATTTTTGGAAACAGAAGCGAAAGAAAAATGTATTTCTTTTTTTAATAATTTTAATACGTCGAGAAGAAAATAGTCATTTTTATCATAGATGTCCGCAGTTTAATAGTAACTTTCGATTAATATTTCAATGTTTATCTAATATTGATTCTGTGGGCATTGCCTTAGTTGCTCCAAGATCCTGATTTCTTACACAGAATTTATAATAATATTTCATCTAAATCAATAAAAACGTGCCGGATCAATTTTCACACTTAATGAATGGATAACTTTACGTTGTAATAATTTATATTTTACTTAGTTTTAGGAAACACAAGCATTCGATAATTCTCGAAAATTTTCGTTTCTTCATTCAAACTTCTTATAATACAATCAAATTCTATGCCAAGTATTGCTCAATTATTCTTTTTTGGCGTTAACAAGTAGTATTTTGAAATGAGTTTTCAGCAAAAAATTCACATTTTCTCGATTAAACAGATATTGCAGTGTAGAAAATACAAGCTGCATCACTTGACTCGAATCGATAAAACTATAGTACTCCTCAAGTCACGACGCTGCTCCTGTAGGAAACTTTTTCCAAAGTTTCACCGCCTCACGACTGAATCCTAGGACAATACGTCTTCCGACACTATCAGCACGACACTCTTTTCCAAGTTGAAACACAGATCCGTATTTGATTTTAGTTGGTTTCCCTGTTCCGCATGTCGACTTTGCGACAGAAGAAGACATCTGACAGAAATGAAATACCTTATAACGTTCACGTTTTAAAAGTCACATAATATTATCAGTTCTGAACCGTCGACGAAAGAAGGTAGAATTTCCAGATACGAATATATCCTTATAATTTATTAAAAATTACTTCCGCGAATCTGTTTATTAACGAGTTAACTGTTTTTAACGAGTATTCTCGTCATAACATAGAATGTTGCCATTTCTTTATAAGGAGTATACTCGAAAATCAGCAAACTGGTTAAAACTTGTAGTTTCATATTCTTTATTAAATTGCGCATTTTAAATATGTCTTGTAGGGGGCTGGCAAGAAAACAATATTGGTTTTGAATAATAATATCGAAAGGGGGATATATTAATTGGTAGACTTTCAGGTTCACTTAACAGTTGGCTTGATATTGAATATTTCGTTCCTTAGAGTCATTGGATCGTACACAACAGAAACAGAAAACAATTAAAATATTAAGAAATCAATGAAAAAGTACAACGCATGCAAAACCGCACTGTGGCTCGGAACAGTCTTATAAATATTTATAAAGTGGCCCATGAATATTGTATTTCATCGCGAGACAGCATTAGCCTTTCGTTTACTAATTACACGTTCTACCTATTTCGAAAAAAATCGACAATTTCCCATGCATACATATTAGGTTTTAAAATTAACAAGACTGCATATATTCATATTCCAGGAGATTCTCGCTGCACTAAACCCGAGAATAGGTGAACTTATTCGGTAATATCCCGCGAAAGCATTTTTCAGCAATAATGGCACGATAAAAATTGTGGAACACGAAATTTTGACGGGAGCTGGTAATTCAAGTATTAAACGGTCCGCATATCACTGCGATTCATCGTGGCCGGTTAAACACCGTGTTGGCGATGCAAGTTTTAGAGATTCCCAATCAAAAGTAATTCGATCATTGAACGAATGCAGGAAACGGAACAAAAGAGCTCGCGTAAAATCAGTGAATAATATCCATAATGCCATTTACACGGGTGTCGGAGATGTCGCTGTTACGTGTCAACGCAATAGGATCGTTTCCGGTGGAGGTCCGGTGAATAATTCGGCCAATATTGTCTGGTATCCCGAAGAGGGTGTTACAAAGCGACATCTCTCGAGGCGTCTGCGAAGGCGCCTATGTGTGTGGGCGTCGCGACGTCTATAGCCTGCCATTGCGACACTTGCATGAGCATATAGAGTCCCATTGGGCTCCGGTACATCCTGGAACAGACCATGCTGCGTGCCGAGCGTCGCGAACAATATGACGATCTGTACTCTCGATATCTTTGTCCTAATGTATTGTTTGCGATTCAATGCGATGCCGCTCCGACGGAATCTGATTGATTCGAGAGTAATTGATAAATATTCCGTCCCCGCAAAGTGGGGAATGCAACCCCGAATGGTGACGGGAGAATTTCCAGCGCGGCCCGCTTATAACTAGTGTTAGGTGACGATATCAATTCAACACCCTTCCAGCGAATTAATTAAAAAATTCAACGAAGCGAAATCGTGAACGACTCGATTTATTGGAAAATTAAAATCTTTTCCTTTTTGTACATGCTATGGTGGTTTTGTATGTTCAGTTTGAAAATATTGCTGTTTATAGCCACAACGTAAACAAAGCAAGATGAATATATGTTCCAAACGTTTTGTTAAGAAACTTGGTGAATCAAATGTGTCACGAATGAGAGTAGCAAAACAATTGAAATTAACGATTCAGATAACGTTACATGCGTTCTGGAAAATTGATGACGATTCTTATATTTCGTTACTTCGAGATATAAATAAATCAAAAACGTAAGATTATGAATTTGACTACACAGGCAACTTCTCCATATAATTTGTTCTAAATATTATGTTTATTTATACACTAAACTGTAAAGGTGTAACTATTACCGCGTGTTTCATTATAACACACAACGAGAAGTATAACTGGCAATATCGGAGGAAACCACGAACAAATAAACATTTTTTTATAACATAATTAGAGGGCACATTCTGCGTTGATATGCAATATAAAAGTGGCAAAGTGTGACCTTACTGTTCAGCACTCTGGCATATCCCTCCTAATGACGGTTTGTATGATCAGGTATATGTACATCGTTACATGTATACGTATAGGTTTACCAACCGTACTTGTGGTTTATGGGGGTAGCTAAGGGGAATTAGTGGTAAATGGACCGTTCGTTGGAGGTCTTCGCCAATTAAGCAGCCAAATGTATTGCGTTAATATCCAGTATCATTCAGCCGGTACTGTATTGACAGAGACGTTTACGGAAATGTTTCGTCACGATGCTGGAAAGATACTAACCATGATCGATGATAATTGTAGGAATAAAATGATGACTCAACCAGCTCCCCTAGTTTCACGTGCAACTGTGTTCATTGGTCTTTGATTATTAGAGGTTTGAATGACGAGTTTTGCTGAGATAGACCATTGACTAGACACTGAGGTCATTTCACTGGAAGACGATATTCATCCAAATCTCGCTAAATTAACTCAACAAATTATCCTAAGCTTATGTCGGCAAGTTTTCTCTCATGCGGTTTATTCATTAAGTCATACCCTAACAGATTGTTGTTTACTTCGATCTTTGCTGCACATCATCACGTTTTTCGTTAATAACATAAATAAAATGATCTCAGGAATCCCTTATTTCACGGAAGCCCCATAATTTTGAGACACTCTGTATAATAACGGTAACACTATCTGGAATAGTGGCTTCATTAAAATATATACTATGACAATAAAATTTACAAAAAATATGACAAAGTGGAAATATTGAGGTACTTAAAGTAAATTAGAATAATAATATCATGATGGTCGCTTTTTATGGAGAAAATTTTTTTACGTAAAGCCCTTGGTTATTTATAATGCAGAATTTATTTAGTATTTTTGCATAAGTATTGCACGATGAATAATGCGGCATATGAAAACAAGTGAATCAGTGATCGTGAAGCACGTTAGATTCCGTTGAGATACTCAGAACACGTCATTCGGAATTACTGTTTCGCATAAATTTATTGTAGACGACATAGATAGCTGTGTGTGTGTTATTTAAAGCTGCATAATAACTCATTACGCTGACGCTGTCACATACAAGTAACAATAGTGATGTACATTTCGATAAATACTGCCTTCTGATGATCGATGAATAGACTGATGACATGGAATACTTCAATTGAAAAGCCTGCCAACAACGAGGAAATAAAGGAACTAATTAGATAATTATACACACATGGTCAAGTTAAAAGTCATCGTTCTAAAATTGTAGCAAAAAAATATAAATAGGCAGACAAAGTACATAAAATGGAAATACTAGAAAATATTGAGTTACACGATCTTCTATTAATTATTATTCACTTCTCGGTTGTGTTTACACAATTGTTTCGTAACTAAAGGAAACCACTAAAATTCACAGTTTCAGATTGAAATTCTATACCGAACTAGCTCCCAAAAGCAATTCCCACTTGAGGGATATCATGTCATTCAATCTATCCGCTAGAATCGAATAATTAATGAGTATCCCCGGTGGGGGGGAGTGCAATGATCATCGTCGACAATTTTCCTATCTTGCCGTGCTCATCATTACGCAGAGAAATTTAGAACGACTCGGCATTAATATCAGTCCGAACTTCTCATTAAAACAAGATCAAGATTGCGCGAGATAATTAAAAATATCGGGGTTCATTAATCCAAATACTCCTACTGGAATTACTTAGTTTGCATTAAATTAAAGATACGTGCGCATAGAGCAAGAATAGTAATCGTAAAATGCGGATATTATCTTGCAGTCTCTACTTTAAACAACTCTGGCGTGGTAAGAGATATTTTTCAGAATTAATTAAACACCTAGGCGAACACGAGTATATTTATCGGAAAAATTTCACTACATACATATTTTCAATGATGATGATATGTTGGTTCACTGAGTAATCTCCTTTGTATGCCAATATCGTTTTTGTTGTTTTTAATTCTTATTAACTACAGATCACAGTAGATGTATAATTCGCCGATCATAACTTAAGGATATTTGTTTCATGCTTATCACGTAAACGGAATACTTCATCAAACTTCTTCGTTGTCTTCGGTTGCGTGTTCGTGTCTGCATCTACGATACGCTCCGATTTTAAAGGTTCATTCGCACAGTACGCCCCGGGAAAGAAAAATCCCTAGTGGACACATTTCTGAGAGGAATTGCTTTGACAGTTTATTTCCCGATAAACGTCGCTTCTACTGTCGAATTTGCCGATTCTACACATGTTTACGTACATATGCATGGAAGCGAATAATGCTGCGAAATAGTGAAGTACGCTAAAATACGAGCTCCCTAATAGTTTTACGAAAACAGGAGATTTTCGAAAATTTTCTAAACGAAACTGCAAATTTCAACCCATTCTAAAATTTGTAGATTTATTAGTACGTATTGCGTCATCACGCCGAATTTTTTTACACAAAAAATCATCGAGTTAATTGCATATTTGAAAGGTCGCTCGGTTCTGCACGAATGAAACAGTTGTCCAAAACAGAATGAGAAATAAACATTCAAAAAATATAAAAAGTGCAGCGTGTGAAAGAGAACCTCCGACTTCCATAAAAAAACTGTTCGTTTGTCAAGTTTCGGTGCTTGTTTTTTTTACAAATATTGGTACCGGTTTGCACGATAAAGAGACGTCTACCGAATGCGCATACGAAGGTCCAGATAAATCGCGCGATTGGTTTTTGAGGTATCACGTCAGCCAATTACAGAGACGTCATTTCATGAAAAATGCGGTTTTCCGCGTACTGTTACAAAAGTAAATGAAATTCGTTTCGCTTCGGATTCGCTTTGAATCCGTTATCAATATATAAAATATAATATAAAAATGTATTACACAGTATTCGATATAACTGTAATTAACGCAATAGGGAATTAGCATGGCGCATACGAGTAGTGGAACAATAATTTCCAAGAGAATAAAAGACTATTTCTGGTAACAAATGGAAAGATATTGAGTGTGGTTTAATATTTCATATCAGCATTTTCAGTATCCTGCATTGAAATATTGCAAATGAAATTCATAATAATGAAAGTGAAATATTTTCCGTTGCACGATTTAGAATAAAACAAACAACTCGCTGTTTACTTTTAAATAATATGTTGATAATTATACTTTGAGAACAATAATATTAATAATTTTATTAATAATAATACATTTCACATTCGCGTTTCAAATAATATTGTATCCAGATTTAGTTGCGTATGAGAATTGTATTTGTTTCAGAATCCGAATGGATTGGAAATGTTTAATCATGATGCATGAATAACTCGAAAGAGTAACAAAACGTTGACACTTGATTGTCGGTGTTGCTGGTATATTCGGCTCCTTTATACTTTGGATAATTCAATACGTTGCTAAAGCCTCCGCTCATATCCCAATGTCGAGACTTCGCGGCACAGTCAATCTATTCTTTTTACAGGCAGGGAGAGAATAATGGATAGAAATAATACGTCAAGCCAACCAAACACGACAGCTCCATATACCCTTATGCTCAGTTTGTCAATCTTGTGCTTTCGTCGCGATACTCAATTCCGGAGACGATGGCGTCGCCAACAGTGTCAATAATTTCGAAAGTAATTATGTTCGAAATGTAAAGTAAAACCCCAAAGCAAGGGCACAATAAGAAAAAGTGAACGTTTTTTTAATGTAATTTGAAGTACGGATAATTATGATATTTTCAACTCGGAAAGTTACGCTAAAAGTTTTGAATATTTGAACCTATAATAACACAAATTATTTATCGAATGAGTTGCTGTCAGGTGATACATCATATATCCTGTGGTTATCTTGTGCTTCTACAGGATTCATTATTCCACATAATATAAATGGACTACCTTTATTTTCGTGTAGCGAAAATATATTTCTTTGCCCAGATTATTGAAGTAGATACCTCTCTTGCCATCAATCGTGAAATATCAGTAGATTTCAATGGTTAATATTCAGTTTTCCAGCTACATATCTTCTATAACGTTGTAATTTACTTTTGATCATAGTTTATAAAACTCTGTTGTTTATGGTCCCCTAAATCTTCGGAATAACTGCGTTTTCAGCCTCGTACCTATTGTTCTCTTGTATGTTACATCATTTGTGACCCATAAAAGTAATCTTAATGGTTCCAGAGAGGTGAAACTTAAATGAATGAAGCGGCGACTGCGGCTTTCGAAATTCGCGTAACATTTTGGCTGAAAATGCTAATTGAAATGTTTAAACTGATAGTTTCGTCTATTTTAAGTTATCTAAAGTTAAGAAACTTTTGTAAATAAGCTCTTGAAACAATTTCCAGAAGTTCTTTATTATAAAGCAAAACGTTAACATCGGAAATCTCTGAGCTTGACTGTAATGTACTATAATATATCAATTTTACGCTTGGTCCACTGCGAAATTCTGTTCAGGCAACTTTTCCCATTACCATTTTGGATAGTTCGTTAATAGACCTGCGGTGGAAACTGGAATTTTATGCTATTCTACAGAAACAGCATTCACTGACATGTAAAATACGTGTCTGAGTGACACTTCTACTTCTTCGCTAATAGTATGAACAGATTCCTGAAATATACAGAGTTTCATCGAAATTTGTTCCATTTGAACAAAAATCTATTCGATAAATAATGTTGAAATGTATTATTAGTACGGATCTCTTATCGGTGCACAATGAGGTTGTTCCATTGCAGGACGAAATTATTCTTTACAGCAATCACTACCATTATAAAAACACACGCACAGCACAATCTTCAAATAGTCTCAAAGCATGGCAGTAATGTCTCTAAAAGGCCGATGCTTAACCTATTGTTCATTATTTCCGTCAATACACCCCACAGCTGGCCATTAGCTATCGATATTTCGCCAGACCCGCAATAGTATATGTTAGAATAGCTGTTTTAGCTTATAACTGTAAACACGATATGTGTTGATATGGTAGGACACGATAGGTGTTTAATTACGTTAACGACGTCGACATCTATGTAGAGATACAATTACTATATTAAGAATTCCAGAATGTTCTCTTCTGGGAACCACCGGCTATATAAGATCATTCTTGTATAGAGAACGTGTACGTAACGGTCACATTGTTAATATATATATACCAAAATCCACTGCCTGGTTATTTAACTAATTATAACAGTATATTTTGTCTAACGCACAAGCCCTTTTACGATTCATTGTCTGCCACGGTCTATCATTGGGACACGCGGATCCTGCGCGGGCCTCACCCGAGGGTACGAGCACTACCTGCGGGTGACGATGAGTTCGGGGCGGTCACTTTCCTTCACTATACGCTTTTCTTCTAACCAATCAATTCAAGACGACCGTTTCCCTTACTTCTTCCGAAATATTGCAATCTACGAATCCGTTTGTTCCATGTTTTAATACACGCCTACTCCGAGGTTACCTCGGAGATATCAGTTCGACGAACGAGCAGAACAAAACTACACTCAACACGAGATCCATTAGCCTATCCATTAATCTCATTTGTTAGTCATTCGCAGTATCGCAGCTGACTTATAGTATTCGCAGAGTCAACACCGTTTATAAATTCTATTTTTATTATTAAGTGTTAGTATAATAAATAGTTTTTGTTACATTTGTATCATTCAATTTTATCATTTCTGTCACTTGAAAGAGTCGCTGGGGTCCGCGTATCTTCGAAACAACCGTGTGCGCGCGGAAAATCAGAGATAAACTATCTACAGACATTTTACTACATTCATGAGAATCACAATTGTTCAAAAGTAGAATCACAATTTCATCACGTCAATGAATAATCTGTTCACTCAATCAGAATCCTCATTCCAAATGTTTGAAGAATGACACTTTCAGTAAAAAAAATATTTAGGGGATACACTTCCAATGATTTCGATCTTCATCCTTAACTACTTAGTTGCGTTGATATATTTTGAAGATAAATTTTGTTATGCGTTTTATCGGTCATACTGGGTGTAGTCTTTTTGACAGTTGTTCTAGAATTATCCTAAAGTGTGCGAAATTGATGAATATGTTTCATAGACATTTTGACCTAAATTATAGAAATATTTTTGTTGTAAGATATAAAATTGCCATTTCCTTATAAAGTGTATACACATCGCACGCAGCTAAGATGTTAATACAGATTTTGCTAAAAATTTACTTTGAAGTTCCATCAGCGTGTTAACACTTTTCAAACGTCATAATCAGAAGGATATTCTCAATGAGAGCGCATGAAGATCGTGGTTATCGGCGGTTGTATCTTCAAAATATCATTCTCGTTACAAGATCAGCTAGCCTAATTCGTCCATTTTTATTCCAGGTGGATAGAACCAGATTGGCCATTAGGTAAACGGAAGTGGTGACTGATGAGCGACGCGATGCACGCCAAGGTGCAGCATCTCGCGCGAAGTGAGTGAGCACATGTGACGAGGTGTCGCGACCCAAGACACTTGTTGCACGGCGGTTATCCCTTAAAAAGTCCGCCACGAAGCGTGACGGCGTCAGGATCGAGGGATTAGTCAACGTCTTTAAGAAGGAGAAACGAAAGAAAATGAAAAGGAAGAAAGGGAGCGAGGCGCGCGTGCCTTGAATTCCATGTGACACTGCGCGTTCTTCCGCATGCACCTGGCCATGTCGCCCGCGTTTCGCGAAACGGGTACGCGGACTGGCCCGACGAATTTTTTTCGTTGACAAGTTACAAGTTCACTGCCGCCGATGAGACATCCACGCTATGAGACGTTATCATGCCGATTGTTGACGATTTTTCGCACGGTTGGGAACGCGTCGCCTAGCTCCTTCTAGGCCACCCACTGTCCTCGCGAGGAAGTGTCTTTTCGCATTTACGTGTCGCGTGTGATTCGAGGGAGATCGAAACCGGACGAACAGAGGACATGAGCGCGATCGTGGGTTCAGGCCGGTGACACCGGTCGCGGTTGTGCGTGAGTGCGTGTGCGTGTGTGGCTATCGTTGCTGGTTCCCCTAGGTCGCGGACTGTCATCAGCTTAACGGATATTCGATTGTGGTGAGTAGAGAAAACAATTTTAAACAATTCACTCTTTTTGGCTCGGTGGGTTAAAAATTATATTCGCTTAGCTTTTTATGCATGCTGGGATATATTTTAACCCACCTTGAAAAGTTGGAGTTACTCGTAATCATACAGTTTAATATTTTATTGAATGTTTTTTATTTGGTTGTCAATGCCAGGCGTCAATGATAAATGCGCAAATAAATGAACCAAAATTTTTACGTATGTGATGCTTTTTTTAAAATTTATTAGCCGTAAATATATTGTTTCTTAATTAAGAAACAGGTATTACCTGATTTTTCATATTAATTTCGAAGGTAATAGTTCATGTTAGATAACTGAAATGATCGTTTTCTTCCACCTCTTGTATTCAAAAATATCATCTTCTGTGTACTTCTGTGTACTTCTCTGTACATTAAAATATACCTTACTTAACAGTATTATAAATATATATTTATAATAGTTTCTATTAATACATTTTAATCAAATAACCCTCTGTTTTTATGAAAAAAAGCTAACATGTTTACATATTAATTTTGCGTGTCATTTAAATTCAAGAAACGAAATCTTGATTAAAAAAGAAACTGCATTTGTAGATGAGAAAATTCAACTGGTAAAGGTTCAATTTTCACCTGAAAATTGTCATCCTTATGGTTACCTTGGCAACTAATAGAGATAAGAATATTTTTTGAAATTACAAAGCTGCGTGGTCTTTTGTGACGGTAATATGGTGTAGATAACTGAACTGGTTCCAGTAGAAGGAATGAAAAAAATATAGGGGTAGCTATCCTTTCACGCATGCACCTCTTTTCCACCGTTTTACAAATCCTGCAAAGTTTTATCAAAACCGGGGGATGACGGTTGGGTGAAATCCTTTGTCAGTGTTTTCACTTCAATTCGCAACCTATTCAGAAGTAACGTGAGATAAAAAAAGTGAACATTTATTCCTGAAACTGTACCTCTTTGGATAGGAGTCTCCCCAGTTGTAAACATAGTAGTCTTTTGTTACTAGAGGAGTTTCAGCTCTAACTACAAACAGTCGCCGAAAACTGATGCGACGGTTTCGGGTGTTTTTTCCAAATGAAATCCATAAATGAATAAACTTGGAACTTCGTGATTTTGTTTAACAGTCTTTGAAGAACGTGTAACAATTTTAGTAGATATAAACTATAGACAATTATTCTGCCGTAATTTTCTGAATATAATTCTGCTATACATTATAAATGAATACTCGGTATCACCAAATATATTTCCGTGATATTCTATTTGCGTCGGAATTATTAGTGCAGACACGGAGCACAAGCATCTAAAACAACGATCCCGTCTATTTTCTCAGTAAATTTGCGTTGCAAAGATTGTTGAATAATTAAAGCATGCGTGGAAGCATTTAGTCGAGAAGGCATCAAAAGGAATACGTGTTTGTTCGGAGGTGTTAGGAGAATGGTAATTCACCTAAATGATCAAAAATAAATCAGCGTCTGGCTTTATGACGCATTTAAAACAATTGTGCATGTGCTCTTCTTGTGCTCTTTTCCCGAGGTGCTGTTCTCACAGAAGTCTTTCTTTTAAATACGATGACACTGTTGGAGTAATTGTATTCAAAGATCATGAAAAAGGTTCAAAACAAACGGAAAATCAGTAGACAATTCGACTCTTTTTAAAACAAATTGATATCTAAATGCTACAGCTTCTAGAAAATCGACTAGAAAGTTTGTTCAATATTTCTGCAGGATTTAGTTATCGTCTATTCTTCTACTGCAGTTGCCTCCGTCAGAGATAGTGTTGCGAACTATGTAGGAAACGGAATGTTTCCATCATTGTAGATGTCTATGGACACTATCTCGGGTGGAGGTAACTAAAGTAAAAAAATGGTCGATAAATAAATCCCATCCAAAGATGAACAAACTTTAAACTAGATTTTTTCGAAAACGAAACACCGGATAAAAACACTGTTAGCAGACGCTCGGTTGTGTTAATAATTCCGACTCACTCGGTATAGTGTAAGCTCAACGTCATTAACAATGCAACTTTTAGCCGTTTATTTCAATGTTCCTGAGAAGCTGAGCAGTTTCGACACATTGCCATGCTTTCTTGCCGACTAAACTGCAGAAGCGTTAATAGTTTCAAACGGCGCTTTCAGTATCTATCGAACCAATATGGGCGGCTTTTGGAGCGTGTAAGTCCAGTAAGACTGGAGCCGATATTGTATATGCTGTGCAGCCAGAGAGCGGAAACCGAAATATTTGGAGGTTTAAATATTCTAACATTATTTGAAAATTAGTTTTAATACCGAATATTAATTTTATATGTAAGGCCGTATCTATTGAAGTACCGAAATATATACCGATATGTGAGCGATGTGTGAAATATTTACCGATATAATACAAGTATGTGCCACAGGTCTGATAATAATTTTATAATAATAGAGCCGCGGTCCTCTATTTTTATTATTTAATATATATTATTTATAATATATACTAAAATTGATTTCAAAACATTTACTATTATAGTTAAATTTTAGATTCATACATAGATATTAAGAAATATGAATTCGTATTAATTTGAATTGCTTTAATTAATACTATTTACTTGAGTTTATTTTACTATTATTAAATTAATTTTACTTATTTGAGACTAAAGAGAAAACAATATACATACATACATATACATATACATCGGTACACTATATATTAAGTACATTGATACATTTTCAAACAAGTTGGAGTATTTCTACGGTATTTAACTATATTCTATATTTTTGTAAAACTTCAAAAAGCAATTTTCTGAAAAGTATGAACAATATTAACTGTCCATCACTGGAATTCTTTACGTAAAATAATTTATGTAAATTGAACTAGCAAATTTCAGCTTCTATATATAAATAAATTAAAACATTGATAAATTAATGTACAATTTCAAAGTTAAGCTACAAAGACAAGTACAGTGATTTCAATTATTTGTCAAATTTTAACGAAACAGTCAGAGATTGGGACCAATGTACATGTCAATCTTGCACATCGACTGTCGGAGGCCAAACAAAATTTCGTAGTTACCGTTACTAACGAGTAATTAAAAATTGCAGGTGGATATCTTCGGGCATTTACACTGGTGGCTTCGGCAAGGACAGGAAGCAGAAAAGACCGGAAGGCTGGATCACCTTCGTGGAATGTCTTCGAGCGCCAAGCGGCTGGTGCAGTCGCTTAGGGGCCGCAGTGGGGGTGGCAGAGGCAACGGCGGTGGTCGCAGTGACGCTGGCGGTGGAGATGGCAGTGGCGGCGGCGGTGGTGCTGCTAGCACCAGTGCAACCAGATTGTGTCATTCTGATAACAGCCTTGAGCTCAATCAAATCTCGGTGGTCGGTGACACTATCGCTACGACACCCTGCCATTGCGGCGGTCTCAAGTATGGTAGGGGGCAAGCACTGTTCAGTATCGCCGACTGGGTGCCCGACACACCGGCGTACAGACTTCATTCTGGTGAGTGCCATTTTTATTCTTTCAATCTCTTATTTGTCTCAAAGACGTCAATTTTACATCGTTAATTCTGCATGGTTGACGTACGTTAAATTTTGTTTCCTGTTGTACCTGGGTTATTAAAAGTGGCAGCGAATGCCTTTCGTACCATTTTCTTTACAATTATAATGCGTAGTACCCTTATCTGGTATGATGATTTCATAAAAGTAACAATCATAAATAAATTTCACCCAAATAAAGTTCACAAAGATGTGCAAATCTAATTTTAGATCATTATATTTTATTCTTAGCTGAAGTATCAAACTAAACTATAGAAAGATACACTTTTTGTATAAAATAAAATAGAAATACAATGTTAGGGTCATGAGGGACTCCTAGCATAGCTGAGAGAGGTATCTATGCTCAAGTATGCGTTTAATACGATTATTTCTGATAAAAATATTTTGGCGCATACAGGCATGCAAATTTTCAAAGTGCCATTACCAATGAAAGAGTTGGATCAGAAATAGCAGACATCTATCTAATGTTTATTAGTATTTTTCTATCTATTAAATAAAAAATAATAGAGACCTGTTTTTTTTAAACACCTTTGCAACATTCACCAGCATATTAATCTGCATATCACGAAAATGAATTATATTCTTTATATGTACTTATTTCTCTGTATATCTATATAGCTATATCATAATTGTAATCTTATCATTTGTTTAACCTTAAGTGATACATATTCTTACCATTTCGTCCAGTTTTCCTATTATTTGTCTATACCAAGTGATTCGAATTAAATTCGTGACCTCAGTGTTTCGAATTAGGTATAAGCTATATAAGCTAAAGACACCCCATTTCAGCACCTTCATCTTGGCAAAGTTCTGCAACCGACGGGATCGAACAAAGTTTTGGGTAAATCTATTATCGAGCAGAACATTGCCCGAATCAAATCGAAGCCAAAACAATTATGTTTTTGCCACTTCCGAACTGTTTCAACTCTAGAACCGTTTAGCCTAAACCGTTCGGTTTCGAAACATTCGGTAAATTGTGTCCGAAATACGAATCACTTTAGTTCCAGTGAGCGTTTATTTGCAATGGAACAGGCCGGTTTGGATACCTACGTTGATCTTAGCTGTTTCGACCCGAAGGAACAATCAGCTGGAGTTTCTGCCGATGGGGTTTATGACACAGACGCGGGGAAGGTTATTTTTGAGAAGAAGACTTAATGATTTAATTTCCGTCTTCCTCAATAACCATTACGTGTCATAAAGTTAAGATTTCTAAGAGAACTTCCTAATAGCATTTTTGAAGCCCACAGCTGGAACGTGCCGTAAACCGGGTAATCCGAAGGGTCACACTAATCGAGTACGCGACGGTACCCTAACCGTCGAAGGCTGACATGGACGATTTCCCGTAGCACTTTTTAACTCCATAAATTACATACATGCAAACATCTTCACACGCGACAAGATGGTGTCGCCAAGTCAACGAAGCCACTGATTGGTACTATGCAGCAGTAGATAAAACCCAATCAGTGCCCTTCTTACATACCGAAATGCAAGTTCTCGCGGAACCCCCAAAAAGGCCGAAACGCCCCCCCCCCCCCCCCGGGACGAATCCTAGTTCGACAACGATCGAGTCGAACGATTCGTCTGCACACAGCAGTCTACAACCATTCCTCAAACGGTCCACATCAAGGCACTCGTCAAACAGCCGACAACCAGTCGACATCACACAATCTCCAGCGGTCGAGATACAGTTTCATCCTCCAGCAGTCGAGGAAACATTCAGTCGTTTCAACCTCCAACAGTCGAGGAAACATCTAACATCACAGTCTCCCAGTCGAGACATCACAAGTCCAGTCATTCAGTCTTCAACGTCGAGTTGAATCGTTAAGGAACAACATCGTACGCGCAACCACTGCTATACCATTTGAATCCGTTACCCAATATTAATTTGGCGGGTAATATATCGGCGACACCGGCATCACGCATCCTCCAACGGTTCAATCCGGGCCTTACAACCCCGGAAGGGTGGAAAAACACCCACGCGTCGGTACCCTAGTGCTCGCATCGCAATTCATTAGCCATCTGCACTATGCTGAGTAAAGGTGAAGCAGAAAATCGAGCCACGGCTGACTGAGAAGTGACGCAAATCCAATCAAACTCGACCATCACAGAGCTGAACCAAGTTTCACGACCTTCCATCTACACATACTAATATAGCTGGTTTCATACACTACCGATCGCAAGTGTGCGATCATTAGATTTGCGGATATTCGTGTAAAACCAAATGGGTCAGCATCTGTTATAAGACACAAGATCTCTCATAGCAATTTCTTTCTCTTTCTAATATGTACGGCATTGAAGATAGTATATCAATATTGTTAAAAATGAAAGGATATTTTTTGTCGAAAGTACAATATTTTTAAGAAAAATAACTTTATAAAACTTTATGAAGTTTTATTAAAAAAGGTGGAAAATACTTGTAAGATATTTCGGTGATATCTCAAAACACGTAAATGTGCGGACAGCACTGTACCTGGTCGTTTCCAAGAAAACATGTTGAGGAAACAATCGTTACTTTGATGTAGCGTGGGTGGAAAGTAGTTCTCAGGAAAATATTTGACAACCGCATTTTCTTCATCTGTCGATATTCCTGTCGTAGAGGTGAAAACAGCTCTTGAACTACGTAGCAAGGAACACGTACGAGCGAATATCTTACAAACCGTAAAAGCTGGAAGAAGTTTGCAAATAGCAATACATATTTTGCACCTTCTGGAAAGTATTATTGATATCTATAAAGTGCGCGCGCGATCTTGTTAAACACTTCGCGCACTCAAATCGTTTGTTCGTTTTACGTTTGCTTGATTAGGAAATTAGTTTGAATTTGCATCGTGTGCAGACAGCCGAAAAGAAAACTTGAGGCAACTTATTAATTGAACTGTGAACATTGCAGACAGCTCCATATTTTTATACAGAGCACTAATAACTAACACTCTTCGGTCTAGCGGTGGATGCCGAGTAGCTAGACTAACCGTCTTCGATAGAAAAGAATGAAAAGAGGAACTTGTTTTCACTTTGCGGGAGCGAATTATCTGCGTTCGCGCCGAGAAGTTTGTAATGATGCTACTTTCTGGAATTTTCATCAGGCTAATGCTGCGTGTCAATTTGAGAGTTTCGGTGGGGTAAGGAGCTCTCGGGACCGAACTCTGTTGCGAACATAAACCTGAGAGCACCGCCGAAACGTTATCAGACAGCTGTCGTTTGCTAGTTACATGTTAGGTCATTAAGTATGAACCGCATAGATTTTATAGTAAAATTATAGAGTAAGGTATGAATTTCGTACTTAATGGCCCGATACCTCGTAAGTGGAAACATTCGCGCCTTTACGAGAGGAAAATATTTCGTTATATTCATAATTATTTTTACAAATTCTATGTAACGTTTTAACATTTCGTAATTAGAATAATTTTTCTTTGCATTTCCGCCATGACCGTATAAAATCTGCAGGCTTTGTTATGAGGCTTAATAATATATATTGGATTTGAAAATGTAATAACGAAGGCAATTACGAGAATAATTTTCTTCAATGTAATTCACAGAAAATATAATTCCGTCGCGTATGTGATTTCTCGTATGATTTATTACGCAATGAACCACTGCATTTGATTTTGTTCTCTCAGTGTGATCGACAATACATTACTAATTATTACATTTTGGATTTATATGCAAATTAAAATGGAGAACTAAAGAATTCACCAGCGAGAAAAGAAAAATCGCTACCCATTCAAGATCTATTCCAGAGAATTTTTATCAGCTATTGAAACTGATCGACAAGGATTTTTCATTGTCTTTTTCGAAAATCTCGAGTCCCTGAATGATCACGAAGAACGACCAATTAGTTTGTTTGTCCGGCATCGGTTTTTGCTACTACCGAAATATCTGGATGATTCGCAATTTCCAGGATGATAGACACATTCGCGATATGTCTTCCCACTCCCGGTGCTTCGTCCGAGGCAATTTTCCATGAATAGCTTTACTAATGACAGCCGTGGCGAGTCCATTAATCAGCGACCACTCGCTACGACACGGCGCGCACTTATCGTGCCGCACAAAAAGTTTCGCGGACCCTCTGAGCAAGTTCTTTGCGTAAATGATTGTACGTGCCTCCGCTCGTCCACGAATTTCACTGGTTTCTTCGAAGTCTTCCAGCCACTTCTGCCCATTCTCCCTCCCTCTCTCTCTCTCTCACTCTCTCCCTCCCCTCTCTCTCTCTCCCAGCCCATCCCTTCTGCTAAATAGTTCGCAAGTTGAATCCAAGACAGGTTTGAATGGAAGCGGCTGATGCGCGCAGCTTTCGAAATTTTTCTGCTCTCAGAACTCGGAACTGTCTTCGTTCCCTGCTCTATTGTTCCGTTCATCATCCTTCCTATTCTTCTCTATGAACACTCCATGTGCACGTTGACGAATTTGCCATCGGCGATTACGCTTCCGATCGCTCCTCGTTCACGTTGCCAGTCTCTTCCACTCTTCTGTCAATAACCTTCATTTCTTCACGTTGTTCCGTGTATTGTTTACTGGAAATGGAGCGAGTAAATTAGTATCGATTATTTTCTCTAAAATTGAAGAGTCTTCTGTGTTTCGTGATGTGTGTAATTCGATACTTTTAATTATGGTTCTTGAACTACTGTATACAGAGTGTACTATATACTCTGACATATAAAATACCTCGCTCCTCTTTTATCATAGAAAAACATGTCACAGGAAAACATTGGTTAGTTCGGAAGAAAAAATATTATAATGAGCAAAGGTATTTATTCTAGGTTATATCTTTTAAGTCATCAAGGTCATTGAAGTATTCTGTGTAGTACAAAAGTGAACAAAAGAAAACGTAGGGGAACGAGAAAACGATGTTTCGAATTTTACACTGTACCTCCTTTCAAAGAATTACTGAATGTCTCGCTTTTATTTCTCTTTTAAATATGTGATAAATATTCTAACATCACGTATACAATATTTTAGCGACGTTAGGAAATAAGAATTTAAAGAATCAGTTATACGTCGGATAAAGCTCGCGTTCGTGATGAAATCCTCGAACCAGAAAATCCCTTCAATATTAACAGCAACACTTTTGCTAATTCCGCATCACATTATCATTTAAATTTGTTTTCTTAAGTCAAATTTTCGAAATCGATTCTTTTATACATATGTCACTTGGATAATCGAAGATTTGATTTGATTCGATCAATTTCGTGATGCGATCATATATTTTGAAACAGCAGTGATTTATTACGTTATCTCTATCAACATAAACCGTTTGCTCCGATGTGGGCGTTAAGCGTGGACGCAAAGAAATTGAGATTCAATGGGTTAACATTCGATACGCAATATGAATTCCTCTCGTTATGCTTATTTACACATTTTATTCGCGAAGCTCCACAGACTTCTCCCGCATTCCTGTCCAAATTCCCGAGCGATGTTCCGAATTTTCACGGTAAATGGGAACGGAATTCGTTTCGCGAACGAAATGAGAAACTGGTTTCGCGGGAAAGGTCGAAGAAGACATGTTTCGCGAAAACAAGAAGCTTCAAGCCAGCCAGAAGATCGGACGAACCGGAACGGACGCAGTTGAAAGAAATGGGCACAGTTTCCGGTGGAAAAGTAACACTTTTCAAGAAGACGTGTACGCTTAGATTTTCCAGCGACTGGAAATAGTCAAGAAGATTTTCCAATCACGTAGCTGCTGCTAGATTTTAGTCAGCTGTCAAGTACATCTGGCTCGCTTTCTGCACAGGTTTTTATTTCACAGGTATTTCGTTTTCTTTCGCACTTGTTTTCTTAACCTTCAAGTGGTGATCGATATCCTTTAATATCATTAGTAAGCAACTTGACATAAAATTGACACCGTATCAATAATTGTGACTTGACGTCAAATAGATTACACACAAATAATGATATCACTATATTTATTCAATTTTCCATCACGTAACTACTATTGTAGTTGTTCCGTTACAGGACGGAACTAGTCTTTACAGCCGTCATTACCATTCTAAACACGCTGTTCCGTTGCAGGACCAAATTATTCTTTATAGCAATAACTACCGTCATAAAAACACGCGCATAGCATAATCTTCAAATAGTCTCAATGTATCCCTGGCCGGTATTGTCTCTAAAAAGCCGGTGCTTAACCTATTGTCCATTATTTCCGTCAATATACCCCACACCTGGCCATTAGCTTTCGATATTTTGTTAAGACCCGCACTAGTGTGTTTTGTCTAACGCACAAAGCCCTTTTACAATTAATTGTCTGCCACGGTCTATCATTGGGACACGCGGATCCCTTGCGGGCCTCACCCGAGGGTACGAGCACTACCTGCGGGTGACCATGAGTTTGGGGCGGTTACTTTGCTTCGGTATACGTTTTTCTTTTAACCAATCAATTCAAGACGACCATTTCCCTTACTTCTTCCGAAATATTGCAAACTACGAATCCGCTTGTTTCATGTTTTAATACACACCCACTCCGAGGTTACCTCGGAGATTGTCAGTTCGACGAACGAACAGAACAAAACTACACTCAACACGAGATCCATTAGCATATCCATTAATCTCATTTGTTAGTCATTCGCAGTATCGCAGCTGACTTATAGTATTCGCAGAATCAACACCGTTTATAAATTCTATTTTTGTTATTAAGTGTTAGTATAATAAATAGTTTTTGTTACATTTGTATCATTCAATTTTATCATTTCTGTCATTTGAAAGAATCACCGGGAACTGCGTATCTCCGAAACTATCGTGTGTGCGCGGAATAACAGTAGTGATACGGAAGCATCCGAACATCACTGTTAGTGTTAGAAGTCAATTTGACGTATGATACCACCATGAGGTTAAGGAGTCGACAATCATTTTTTTAACAGTAAAATTCAAAATACATTTATTGAAAAGTAATACTGTAGTTTATCTTTTTTACTCTTTAAAAATTGAACGATTCTTTTTGAAAGTAATGCATATAGATAGTGCAACATATTTCTCACCGTGTAGGTGCAAAGCCAGGCACGATAAATATATTTCTATAATTCGATGAAATTGGAGGCAATTCACATTATGCAGATTGATTTCTCACGAATGCAATGATTTCTACAGAGATTTAATAAAAAATGACAATTTTAATTTTGTTTCACAGATGAGTTATTTCGCGTGCTCGATTTCCCGCTGGCGGTGGCAAATTGCTCCGCTTTATTCCGCTTCCCTATGCATGCTATAGTTCGCTCCCTGCTCTTATGGAATGGTTTCGACGCGGATCCATTCAGGCATAAAACAATTCGTCGTCAATACCTTGACATGTGCACTATGTTTTAAAATAGTGCTCCGTATTTTGGAATAATTGCAGTCAAATCCTGAAAGACATGTTCACATATTACTGAAAATTAATATAATTCGCTTAGTATTTTTCCATCTAGTGTTTAACTTATGGGATCGCGTTTAAAACTATTTATCAGTGCATATATCTCTTGCGTAAATTCGCTATTACTTATCATTCATGACGTTTTACTATTCTCAAACTCAGGAGAAATTTAACGTTATAGTTGTACCTTTTATGTATAGATGCGTTTAATTTTATTAAATAATATTAAATACTTATTATTAAATATTGTGAATAACTTCTTTGAAAGTGTATCAGACCTAATTTACATAAAACTGAACGTCGTATTACTCTTATTGTCGATATCGGGAAAGCAGCTACGAGTTCTCGTATCAGGCTCGCGGACATCATTAATATCGATCCAAAAAGTGCAGCTTATCTACGCTGTAAATGTTCTACGTGTCCGCAGTATAACACGGATGTATAATTCAATGGATGCGGATACTGCTTAGTGGACGGACCACCAACATGTATTTTAATGTTACCCTATAACACACATTAGTATAATGGACATTGCCACAGTGCCGGCGCGACCGCTGCTTAGTTTATCTATATACCTTTTTCCCTAATTAATGCCGCCCGGGGATAATGATAAATACCATATTACAATAATTCTATCGTGGAAGCAATAATTAACGTGGTTAGATCGTTAAAATTAACGAAGTCATGTTATTGGAGCGGCAACGTAATTTCTTTTCCGTGACCGCGCGATTATTGCACAGGGTAGACTATAATAAGGATTGCAGGGTGTGGCAAGAATAACTTTTACGTATAACGATGCATTACCTCTGCACTAACAAAAAAACTGAAATTAACTTCGCTATGTATCAAAATGAAAAGCATTTACCAATGATAATGAAGTCTCTAAAAATTGTCAAAACATTCATTCTACTTTCTCCACTATTTAAGCTTGACCTTCATATCTTTGTGTAATTTTCAAGTAAAACATTTGTTAGTTGCAACTACTTACACCAAATTTGATTTTCTTTTACTGTAAGAATTTAACCAAAGAATTTTTTAATTTACTGTTACCAACACGTTCCTCAGTCCAATACTGCACTTTCTTCAGAAGCGACCATATTACATAGGGTGGTCCATCAAAATCTACTACCTAAATTACTTAAAAATAGTGTCTCCTATAGAAAAATGTTTCGAATAAAAGTTGTGTATGGAATGAGGTATACGCTGATATTATTAATGTTTTTTCTATATTGCTATTTTATTGAGTTTATCAAGATCTTCGAAATACTTCTGTATAGGAAAACGATATATGTAGAAATAAGCTCGTAGAAAAAATTTACGAAGGCTGATCCTCGATCACAGAATCGATGGATGTTAAAATGGGGTCTTTTTGTAATTTATTATTCTTTTCGAAAAAGCAGTTGCGTTCATGTACGCACTGAAAAATTGAGAAAAAAACACGGGAGGTGAATAAAAGATTGCAGCACGACGATGACACGAAGCTCTTTCTGCGGTTTAATTTTTGTCCGAGCAGCAGTTGCAGCTGATTATGCTCGAGCACTCAGCACAAACCTGGCAGAGGCAGGACTCGATATCAGAGAGAAAAAGCAGCAGTTTACGTTGCTGAGCGTGCACGTATACATAATATAAGCGGTAACGTGCCTCCTGAGGATCCCGCTAACACTGATGATAAGGGAGAAGTACTTTTCTCTGCAATTTGCCTTCAGATGCTATCCGCAAATTATTTGCGCGCGCCAACGTGCGCATTTCTTGACTATCGCGCCCCAACGACCATGAATCTATACGTCTACTATTCCTACATTGCCACGGCCTTGAGTGCTCATTGAAATGGTTCAGAATCTATTCGCTTGAAAATTTTTCGCTTTATTTTATACGCTTCATTATTTTATTCAATAGAACAAATAGCGAAGATTTCGTATAACTCTTTGAATGAATTTCGTCAAAACATCGTTCTTACTGTGTTTCGTAAGAAACTTTGAATTTCATAGTTTAAAACGCAATTTTAAAACAAGTTTAGTTTTGCATCGACTACATTGTACCTGAATTCCATCAAAATCTTTGGCGCACCGTGCAAATAGTCCAATCGGCGTGAGATGACCTTGTTAGTGATCTCATTGATACATGTGCAACATTCGTTTGAAATTTCAGCTATACGAGCTTCGAATCTGTCCTATACGCAATTTTGATTATTTCGAGTTTATGAGCTAGTGAACTTTTTTAATTTAAAATACTTTTACAGAAGCTCAGTTCTTTGTTTATTATAAATTCATGGAATTATTGTGTACTTCATGGAAGAATTATCTACAACATTTTCGAAAGGCGAATTACCGAGGTTTCTAATTAATGATATTGTTTCGGAGCAGAGAACACTAAAGATCGTTCGTTATACTACTGTGCAGCTTGCTTATGGGGAGACATATCTAAAAACTTTTTCAAAGTGGCTATAGGAAATCCATGAATATGGAAATAGTTGGAATCATTGCACGCGATAAGACCTGTAATGAAACTCTCTTAAACTAACGGTGTTAGTTGGTAATTAGCGACAACAAGTCGAATAAGTTCATTGTATAAACGCCTTCAAATAGAAGTTTCAAGCTCTGGCCACGTGATCAAAACCGTGTACGATATTTCTGGACCGTAATTAAAGCACGCCACGCTTCCGAGTATTGTCGGAAAGTTACGAATAATTTGCCAATTTGTGCGCTCATGCATTGTCGGGCAGGCGGAAAACCAAGAAGAACTTATGCTGACTTTTAGTCCCTTGTTTCGGAAATCACATCCAACATGTTTAATGTTTATTTGTGAAAACGCAATAACGAACGATACAGTAAGAGAACCTATTATGGTATGCTTTTCGAGTACTATAAAATTGTCATTGATTTTATTACAATTAGGATTGCCAGTGTTGAATATTTAGTATGAATTTCGGTTCCGTTACATATCATGTGCCCCTATATACATATGTATAAACATCGTATTTTAAAAATTAGGTATTTTGTAACAGTAGGGCCGTATCGTTTCTAAATTGTTTAAATACTGAACATTAGGATTATACATCAGTGAATTGTCTCGCAATTTATTGCTAGTTAACTGTTTAACAACGCTTGTAAATTCAATTGTATGCTTTAAACACTATAAACAGGCCTGCAAATAGTGATTTTAGCGAAATTTGATTCAGAGGGCTGCTACATGGTTCAAACGTAGACACACAATGTATTTACTCATTACATATGTTTACCGTGTAGGTCTCTTGAAATTTCAAAGTCCCTTACAGCACTTTAGATCCAAATGCAATTTGCCCTTGTAGAGGTCTTTTTGATCTCATCATCACACTAATTGTTCCCTCCAACTAAATTTGATTTTGAACTATTTTAGACTACAACATATTAATTTCACAATTACCTCTGCGATCGTATATATTAATACTAGATTTATTTAACCCTTCAGAATGGCAGATCACTAATTTTTTAATTACCGATTATTCAGATTGGAAAAAAACATGTATGTGTTATTCATTCGATATACGTATGTTACTTGTAGGAAACTTTATAATAACACTCATTTAAAAATCAGAATAAATGTCTTATTGTTACTTTTATAAACTAATATAAAACAACTGTTTTTAGTGCTACGTAATATTGCTATTAACATTAATGTTAAAATTAATATTATTAACATGTTACTTAAGAAATTATTTAGATTTTTCCTTACCAAAAGTATACTATGCATGACTACAATGTCTCAAAAACGATCCATACGTAAACAAAGTTGATCACACTATCTAACGTTGTAACTACTAATGTTTATTATTAAGAAGAACTAATTGTATTGATTTTTGTTTAAAAGAAAATAAAATATAAATGTCATTAATATTTATTAACGGAAATGTTTCAGCTGTTCAAATGTTTCATACTTTTCAAATAATCGAGCACAAATTTGTGAAAACATTGTCTCAATTAACGACATACCGTATCAATATTCTATATTTGATTTCAGTAAGAACTGCATCATAATTAAGATCTTGTGTCCGACGTGTTACCAACGGGGCTGTACGCGATCAACGAAGTTGTTAATTACAGTAACCAGTGTGATTATATTACGCGTTGTCGAAGTTGTTAATTACTCTAACTTGTGTGATTATATTACATGTAAAATGTAATTCAGAAATTAATTGAAACTTTCCAGATCGCGTGTATGCATTTAATTACATAAGTAACGCATAAGGTCGTGTAATGATTGCGCGGAGATGTTTATCCCCACTTGGAACGAGAAGCAACGTTACACTTATTCGGAAATAGAATGCAAAATGGGTAGGTTAACAACGTGAGGTGGATAGCGTGTAATCGAGGCTGGGCCTGCTAATGACCTTGTCGCCGAGTCGCTACCTTGTCATTACTATTAACAATACATTCGAGATGAGAAATCGTCGACGTTAATACGATTTCGTGACAAGCGTGGATCGATCTAGTCCGGCTGATATGTGCGTACGTATCCGAGCTTGATTAAAGCGTTCTGCGCACGTACACGAGAGCAATTGAGTTTAGAGTCGGATGACCGTGATTTTTACCTTCTTCTTGATCACTTTTCTACAAACCTATCACCCGTTGTCGAGCAATCAATTCCCATTATCTCTATATTTACGTGTTGAAATTGCTCTGCACGCTGTCGATCGATTTTACTTCGTGCTAAAAAATTGATAACATTAAATCGAATGAATTTTATTCTTACGTACCAACGTTTTTATTGGCTATTGCTAGACTACTAAAGATACTGATCTTTATATGTATATCTACAGTGGGCCGCATTAATATTCGGACACCATCGTATTTGAGAAATTTTTACTCCGTATCTTTACTGTTTGTTGAGTTAATGAATTTATAGGTTCTTAATAAGTCATAACACTTATTTTAGATTCTACAAACATAAGTTTTATTAACATAATCGTCTAGTCATTATATGCAAAATATTCCAAAGTAATCATTTAAACATTTAAGTCTGCTGATTATGTTCACCTATAACATAAAGATTTTCAACTGTCATAAACAGTAATTGTTGAAAATGTAACATATATTTTGACGTGTAACAAAATCGACACGGTTGAATTTATTGAAAGTGAAATGATGAGCAAACTGCAATTAAATGTGCGTACCAATTTCAATTCACTATTAGGTGCACCGGTCGACACACGGTGCAATATTATTATAAACCACTTCCCAAGTACCTTGAGCGATTGATGTGCGGTCATTTCCCAAAATCGTTGGTTTAATCAACCTGAACAGACGAGTACACGATTTCTACCGGATGAATTGTCGAATTCAATCTTGCGAAACTAATTAATAAATTCTTTGGACATTGGATTTATAAATCGGAATTCCAATCTGTAATTCCAATCCGTGCGGAATCAAATGAACGAACCAGATAAATATGGTGGTCGCAGCAACAAGAACACGGCTATTCTACAGGATATTCTAAAATCGAACTTTTTATTAAGCTGACCTAGAGCACTAATTTCAAAACATATAATTAAATATTAACAATTTTTTTCAATGTACTCATTTAGTTGTAATTACGTTGTTGAATAACTCTTAATAATTATAATTTAATAATATTTTATCTTACCGTGTTGCATATTTACTTCTGTATTTACATCTATGATTTGCAGTATTATACAGATTTTTCATTAATTAATTAATGCGCATTAAACAAATACAGAATCCGTAGATTTACTTTATTCGCTTTGTAGAAGTATGTATTATGGAATTTTCATACCGTCGCCGCATTTTATTTCGAGATTATGGAAGGTTGCAGCCGTGTATTAATTTAATTACGTTTTCTTATGTTTCAATGATCTCAGAGTATTTATCTAATTAAAAATGTTTCCGTCGCGAGGCATGTTTTCATGCGACGGAAAATTCAAGAAGTAAAACCTGATTAATATTTCGCGTGTGTTTAAAATAAAACGTGTAGTTACGGCTTCATCTTTGAAAAAGGAAAATTAATGTTACACGCACCCTCCAAGCCAGAGTGCTCACTGAGATTAAACTCGTAAAGAAAACTTATGTAAGCCCCACGAACATATGCGAGACTGTACAAATCGGCCACAGACTGAAAGTTTTAGATGCAATTAATTGAAGAAGTTGCAAAGCCTGCAAACTATTTCAATTTATACGTCAAATTAATTTAACAAATTGGAAAGTAATAAATCATCATTAATAATATCGTCTAATTCAAAAAGTTACAATTCTTGAGAAACAAAGGAAATTGAAAGCATCTATTAAATGCCAGACGCAAATAAAAATACTGGCAATATTGGTCAGTGTAACACAGAGCAATTTTTTAAAAAATTTTAATTTTGATTCCAAGAAGAATTTCATTTTCATTTAGCTGCTGTTTTCTTACGACTGACGTAGGGCATTTCTATTTTGCATAAAGATACGCAGTGTACTGACAAATTTTATTAATATTAGCATTGAAAATAATTTTGTAACAAATACGACCCAGTTATTGTGGATGCAAGGGTGTCGTGTGGCGTCCACGAGACTTCAAACCTAAAAGCCCTTACTTTTCGCTGCACAAATTTTTGCATTCGGATATTTATATTAAATGGAATATATTTGTAGAAAATAGCTTTCTCGAAAGCTGCGCGAAGGGATCGTTTGTTCGGCAAGATGTGGGATTCAAGTCTAGCTTTCGATTTTCTGTGACGTAAATGGCCATTTCTTCTCTCCCTCTCGTTCTCGGTGTCTCGGTCGTTCTAAAATGGCTTTCTCACTGCGGTGCTATTGATATCACGTTAGTGTTATGTGGATTGAAGGGGATCAATACTTCGGTACTGTCAATGCCTTTGGAAACTGAACGCGACCATGAAGATTCCTTTGTAATAACCGCAAAACCTTTGACGAAGGACTCTCTGTTATCATCAAGCTCTACTTCCTCCGCCATCGTCATAGAAAACGGATCGACTTCCTACAGGACACGTACTATTTGCAATCGAGGCAATTTATAGTCGGTTTCATGAAAGAATCCTCTCACTTTGAGGGGAATATTCCACAGACACCTACCTTCCTCCCTTTATTTTACTCGTAGACACTAGCATCTGTAAACGAAGGCGATCGTACGAATCGTATACATTATTAAAACGGAGATTTTTATACTCTAATCAAATATGCCATATAAATCTGTGAATATATAATATACAAGTGTAGGATGTGTGTAGTGTGAATGTATGTGAACGAGCAGTGCGGTTGAAGACGCGGTACGATCGAAGCGCGGTTGATTGAGACGCGGTATGATCGAAGCGCGGTATGTTTGAAGACGCGGTGCGAGGGAGACGCGGTACGATTGAAGTGCGGTATGTTTGATGACACCTGGGCGAATGGAGTGTGTTTGTTTCTGACGACGTATAAAAGGAGGCCCTACGGAGGTCTCGGGGTCAGTCCGTTTTCGACGTTACGTGGTGGAGATCCTTGCGTGAAGCGCGTGGAGAATCCTACACAAGAAAATATACGTATTAACAAAAATGACTTTAAAAGCAACTTTTACCTTATTATGATCTTTATAATATAATTAATAAAAATTGCCTTCGTTATTTATTATATGGAACATCCGATGATAAATATGAGTATAATTGTAATTATATTTGCAAATGTGTTATATGTATACATGCCAAAATGTTAGAACGACAAATGAAAGAAATTCTAAAGTTACCATAAAGTAACTTAATTCTAAATTATCTTAACAATAAATTTGGTCAGTATACAATACACATGTTAGTAGGCAATAACATCCATTGTTTCTTACAATGAGAATGCTCCTTTATGATGGATGGTTTGTCCAAATTCAATTTAAACGATCAAGTAGGATTTTTGTAACGTGTCGAAATGTTTTGTTCAGTGCTAATGCACTTTTCAAGAGCAAAAAAAATGTTGCATTAGATCATAGTTTTTTTTCCTGGAGGCGCTATCTATTCAGTTTAAAAAATCGTTAGGTAGGTGCAAACGTCAATATGTATGCTCGCCATAATGCAATTCTGAAACAGGCGAGGGCTTTGTACACACTGCTGATAAAAGTTGGACGAACCGTTCAGTAGAACTCATTTTAGGAATGCGTTTAATCCATCAGAATATTTCATTTTCACCGGTCGATATATCGCTCCGATTACCAGGCATATTTTCAGTAGAAGACTTGTGCTGAAAGGGTTACGATTAAAAGCATTAAAAATGGAACACTCCGTATTGTTATCGTGACCCACATATTCGATAGTAATAGATATATACGAAATTTGTAGGTTAAAAATTAAACTGTGATAGAGAAACTTCTTAAAGATGAGATTTGCTCGTTACACGGTTCATTTGTAAAAATTGGAACTTGGGAAACGATTTTTGAATGTACTACTGATCAAACTAACGTGCGAATTTTGTATTTTAATTGTAATTGCGAAAATTGTGGTAATCACTACAGACACTAACTGATAAATATTATTAATGCGAGTCTGTATAAATTCAATGTTCGCTATTTGATTATAGAGGTGTAATAATGGTTCCAAAGAATTGCAAATCGTTCGTATCGAATGATCACTCACCGACCCCGCAACGTATGTGTTAAAACCCTGATTTGCGGAAAGCTGATGGATCCAAATCACTCTTGGTGGTGTATCGAACTTCTCCCTAACAACCAGTGGTATGTACGAAAGCTTCAACGAGTGGTTATATCTTTGACTTGCCCACCTATTGAAACTCTGATGTCAGTTCAGAGGGAGGACCGATCCGTAGGAACTGTGTAGACGTATTAATACGTCATAAATGTATCAAAATGTAATGAATGTACTAAAAAAAGGATTTAAATTTGTAATAATTCTAATAAAATATAAGTATATATTCTTGATATTTTTGCTTTTTGTGGAAAGATACTATATATTATATTACATTCTGCTTAATATCTTAGGAATTATTTTTATCAGAGACGAAATTTAAATTGTAAAGTTGCAGACTCGGATTAAAATTATTTAAAGAGAAGAAACAGGAAAGAGCCATTATCTTTTCTTTGATTAATTCTGTAACTGTATTTTATTTCTTTCAATTCTCATTCGTTCTTCAGAGATAACTACACGAATGATATTAGGATAATACCTCGCCAAATTATGCTTCACGCTTTAAATGAACAAACTATGTCTCATACAGTTATTGTGTTTCGTTCAAGATATCTTACAGCATATGTAGAGACAGATTAAAGATATTGTTGTACCTGGAAACCGTAAACGAGTAAATTTTTACCTTGAGGAATTGTATGCGAATTAAATGTAGGAATAGAATAATTCTTTAATATTACAGAAGGTGTTTCTATAAATATAGTAAAACAAAGTATTTCTAAGTAAATTTTATTCTAATTTTATTGTAACAAACTGAAATAAACGAGCAGAAAGAACAATGAAAAACAATCGATAATAAAAAACTTATAGGAATTCCAGTAAAGACGTTATAAACATATTTTACACTTTCATATATAAAAATGTACATCAAAAACATCTGGCGTTCATATTTTCGTGTTTAACAGCCTTTGTGTTACACGTTTTCCATCGATATTTATGCTGCGTTATCGCACACCCCGGAATTTAATCATTTCATGTTTCAATAGCACAGAACGTAATTTTTCGTTTTACAACATTATTACCAATAGAGAATAAGCTGCCATATTTTACGTGATCCACTCTAAATAAAACCCGAGGTATTGTGAACGTTATAAAATTAGTATGAAGGCTGTTGATTAATCAATAAATCCAGCACACTTATAATCGTTTAACGAGGACGTTATAAAAGGAACCGACATGGAAAATAAATTCTTTACTTTGTAAATCATATCGCTGTGCGTTGCTTGTTACATATAATCTACTGAAGCAACCTAATTTCAAGTATGCATATTAGTCACGTACCTTACAACTTTTCAGTACTTCAGAGATTCTATTAATTATCTACAGTTTGCTCATTTTTATAAAACATCCGTTCTTCTATTATTGGTAAGTTTATATCTGTCTTATTTGAAAATTGAAACGTTTTCTTCATCAGATATTAGTATATTTCTATAACAAGTTCGACAGAAAACAAATGTGGAACTACAAACTATAATGAAACAAAACATCCTTTGTACAAAAACGTGTGAATAAAATGAAATTCATTCAGGGAATTTTCCAGGAAATTTTAACGAATATACGCTGATCCTGTGATGCATACATGTGTATATCCTGTGTATACACTGTTATGTGCTCTGCCGCATAAGAAAGCACAATGGTATGTGTTTTTGGATTCATATTAATAGTGAACATTGGCCTGATTTTTAATCAATATAACCGCAATGTTTTATCTTTCACTTTAAATCATAGAAATAAACTCCTATTAGTCTCAATATTTAAAATCGGTGGCTGTGATTCATTGTAAACGTGAAGAAACACGATTCAGTGCATAACTCAATTTCAACAACAGGACTGGCTTATGCCGTCGTGATCCCATCGGTTCAATTGTATTGCAAACATCGGACGGGCTTCGACATCCTTATTCGTGAACAGACCAGATTGGATTCTTTGGTAATCCTTTCAGGGCGAAGGAACGACTGGCAGCTTTTCTTGTCGTCGTCCCGTATTTCCGTGACAGCCTGCCATCCGAGGAGCGGAGGAGATCGAGAACCGTGGTTATTCACTGAACTGCGTCCTCCGTTTATGAATGTGGACGCCGCCCGGTCCTACAGAAACCGTCGCGCCGGTTAAAGCTGGAAACCTGCTAAGTGGATATGTAAATTACGTTCTCTGCAGGTACAAGGTCCTGGTACATAGGAACGTTTACAAGGGTTTTGGGTCTGATTTACCTTTAGGTCGGCAAGCACGATAGTGTCCCTTTGGCGAACCGTGTTTGCACCGGAAGACGAAAGCTTCGGTTAATAGCGTACATGTTAGCGACAGCTTATTTTTCTAGGTAAAGCAGATAGCCAAGAACGCTATTTCGAGTTTGGTTAATTTAGAATACAGTTTGAGCGTAATTCCTCCAATGGAAGAGCCTCGCATGGTTGCCAATTCGAATTGGTGCAGACATCCAATTTATCCATTGCCACACTTTTAGTGAGTGTTTTAGGGATCTTACGACAGGCGATTCGATATTGTGCCGCTTTCTTAACCATCTTCCATTTCCCGTTTCTACAGCCTTATTTGTCCTTTGATATGAATAACCACCTTCATAAATTCCACCTTTGAAAATAGAAACTTAAGATGAGAAGAGAACAATTTTCATGGAGATTATTCACATTAATAAAGCAATCAGGTATAGTCTCCGCTGTGGAATTTGTATTCATTTGACACAAGAAATGGACAAAGGTTAAAATTTCATTTCCAGCTATGTTGAATAACACTTTCTTAGTAATTTCCTTGGTAGAACGAGACAAGTTTTCTTTCTTGTATGTCTTCATTTATTTACTTTCATTCCTACATTTTAATAACAGAAGAATTTAGAAACAAAAGAAACAATCGTCTACTATTAGGATGGGTGGCTAATAATCAACAAAGAGGCCGTTTTCTTCTTTCTAGCAGTCCTTGTTCCCTTATTGCTAATTGCAAACAGCAGTGATAACACTCAGGTCACCAGTAACGTAATCGTAGTAGTGCGACCCAGACAGTAACCATTGAGAGCCGCGTGCCTTCTTGGAATACGTACAATTTCCCTTTGTAAAAACTGTTTTCTTTAATAACATTCGTATTTAGTAGACTATGTATGAAATCTTCATCGCAAGTCTAACTCGTAGAATCCTTGGTGGCCCTTCCTGAACTATCCTTATTATCTTCTGATAAGAAGACCGCGTTAAATCGCTCAGCAGTTATCCTAGAAAGATTGCAGATTTATTCACAATAATTTCTGACATACACGTTTCGCGAGCTTCATTCGTTTGATGGTTTAGTATTGTATCCTTGGAAACCGTAGGAAAATAGATCTCTCCTTCTTCCTCGTTAAGCTCGGCATCTTGTTACCCGACCCTATAACACCGGTCCGCGGGCATTTTTTGCTTGCTAATGAGTGGATAAAATCCACTGTCGGCAGTATTTGCAGATAGCGTTCTTGTATAGCGCAACGAGACTATAATTCTATAACGAGACTATATAATATTCCTATCGCGTTGCTCGGAATCCAGAGGTTTCCATGTTAATTAAAATTTAATAGATCTTCATTCTATTATTCATTCGCCGAACCATTATCGGGGACAAAGCATTCTGCTCTGTTATTTGTTTCCCTTTTGTTTAGCAGGGTAGGTACATGTATCCGGAACAGTCCAAGCTATTGTATCGACGTAACAATGTGAATCGTTATAAAAATTTCGACAGAAGTTATTATCTCGCCAGTTCGTATTTTGTTGAAATCGTCGTATATTTTCGTTTATTTATGTTTTTCCTTGCTTATTATTTTATTTATTTCGGACTCTTATATATTTAGTGAAAGCAAAAACTCGTTCGTCCCGGTGATTCATAGTGGGTAGATACGAACAATAAATTCTACCTAGCTACATCGGAAGTTATTTATGACTCAACTTAATACAGTGGCTCCAAAAAGTATCTTTAAAAGCGAAATAACTTTATTGTAATTGATCTGGCCGTCTTAATCTTTCTTTAGATGCTAGAAGGATTTTTTTAAAATATTTATCGCAAATACGAAACAATTTTTTGGCATTATTCATTGATAGCTTTACGGAAACAAGTAAAAATACATATAATAACGTACCAAATTACTTTATATTATCCTAGTAACATTAAATATCCTTCTTGTATTTAAAAATAATTTTTAGCGGAAATTACAAAATCCAGCTAGTTATAAAATTGGATTAATGATAAAACAGCGATCATTTTGTTTACATTAACGATTCAAATAGTTCAAATTTTGTCTAATCGCTTTTTTTGTAAATACACATATGCAAGTTTTACTATTTAGATGCTTTTCGATGCTTTCAAAATGAAATTTACAATATCTGCGGCGTTGGGAGACTGTTCCTTCACCCATGATCCAAAGTAGAAAAAACTGTTGCATATTATGCCATAGAGTATTGGATCAGACATTCGAGTTTTCGCATGCCGCGCTGCGTCGCTCGTGAAATATCCGGATACATTCAATGCTGTCGAATTGTTTTGACTCCGCCCGTGTTTTATTATGCCACAGGCAGAACTCAAATAAATGATTGTTTCCCCGCAGCGATTCCCGAGCACAGTTTTAAAAATTCAACGCGTTTAACGCATAAACCAGTGTCCTCGAGCGTACAACATAACTTCATCGAAAACAATGCCGACAGTCGAATCATAATACGCGTAACAAACTGTAAACAATTTCTGCCAATATGAATTTCTTCGTGCACGTTTATAGGATATATACGCCATAACGCGTATGAGCATTATTTCAGGACCCGCTGTGAGAATACAATAAACTAATTTCACAATCGAGTTGACGCTTATTTGTTGAGTGGGTGTTTGCTTTATAGAATTTCAAACGCGAACTTTTGACCTTTTATTTCGTTAATTGAAATGTGAAACATTGATTTGATGTTTTGGTGAATTCTTTACAGTTCACATATATTAGTGAGATATAAAAAGTATGTTTTACTATTAAACGTTGTTAACACATTAAAGGCGGGAGTCATAGTAGTACGATTGATCTCGACTGTAGCTTAAAGGCGGGAGTCGTAGTAATACGATTTATTAGCTTTTAGTTCCTTTTTAATATTTCTTGTAGTTTTAAGAGTTTAAATAAACTTTTGTAAGACTAAATTTTTTATGATTACACAAAATAGCTCCCGCTCTAGGACGAAAAACGAGTCAAGATTCCCCGCCTTTAATGTGTTAATTGTAGACTAGGGAAAATTAATTGTCAGTATTTTAAACAAGGTGGGCAGGATACAACCAAACAGCAAGTGATATAATTTGATGCAATATTTTTTTTGTCCTGGGCTCTGTTTTCGAGAAAAACCAGTTTCAAGTTTATTTATCTTTGCAAAGGATTTAATTGTCGTTTTGTCGTCTAGTATTTACAAATATTAATTGTTGCGTGGTATACAGTGAATAGACTGTTTTCATTATTGTTATTGTTTTAAACACTATCTCGAACGGAGGCAACCGCGGTAGAAGAATACACAACTAAATTCTCTACAGGATGGACAAACAATAACTCGATCTTCTCCAAAGCGGAACTTTGGATAAACAAATGTTATACCAAATTTTTTTCTTATCTTTTTTCACGTAGAATCACTCTCTGTTCTACTTCGAATTCTGCCCCACCGTGTATTTCATAAAAAACTTTTACCCTACCTTCTACAGAAATGTAGAACGTGATTTCACACGAATAATTTATATATAGAACTTTCACTGAATTTAATTTGTAAAATGTTAATGCTAGAAATTTTTTGAAATATAATATGACCTTTGTAAATCTTTAAGAACTAGTTAACAAAAGCTGAAATCGATGCGAAAGTTTATAAACTCATAATAAATTACTTTTTAGTGACACTAACTGTAAATTAAATGTTACTGTAATCCAGCAATGCATCAACCAGGTTAAAGAAGATTGACGTTCCTCTTCGAAGTAGGTTTAATTCCTGAAATAACAGTTACGAAATTACGGTTCTCCTTATGAGAATGAAATGCATTCTACGAGATTTTTTATTACAACGAATGAAACATGGTCTCGTAAATCACCACCACGTGTTGTGCTCTACCACCATGATATTCCACTAACCGTAAAGCCTCCGGCACTAAACCACGTATTTTAACCATAATGTTAGTTCTTAGCTGTTGTAAACTTGTCGGTTTATCCGCATAAACCTGCTCAGCGAGATAACACGACAGCTAGAAATCGGGAACCGTTAAATCTAGCGATCTTGAGAATTAATTGAGAACAGACTTTCGCGAAATTATGCTGTAGCTACTAAATGAACTTTCCAACGGCCTAATAAATTTCTGTAATTTTAATTCTCTCGTTGATTCTTTTTACTTGACGGACTCGTTAACGGTTTCGATTTCGTCGTAAAAATGACAAGAGTATTTCTGCCGAGTTTTCGTGCGTCTCCGGCAACAATTAAACGCATTTATTTTATCACCTTTTGCAAAAACAACGATTAGTAATACAAAACGGATATTTGAAATAACTCGTTTTAAACCATCTGATAGTTAATTTAGCAAAACAGTATAATAAGATAGAGAAGAACGATTTCGTCCATTATGATACAAATCTGAAAACTGTATTTGTATGAAGGTTTTATATTTCGATGAATTAGAATTTCTTTAGCATATTTATTTAGCACGACATCCAGTCAGGTATCTCTTCTAATTATCTCAAAGAATTCAAGCGCTTTGGCGCGATTTTAGAAAAGTTATCCCGTTTCAACGAGCACTCGAAATATTGAGGGGATTTGCAGCACGGGAGCATGAAAAGTCTCGTGATTTCGAAACTGCAACGGTGGCTGACGATTCTGTGGTAGACGTAAAGGAATAAGGTGAAATCTTGTTTAGGTCAATCGTTGGATCACGTTAAATGAGAGCGTTGTGGATTAAGTGCTCGAAATGTAAAGAGCTCTTGCTTGAGCTCCGGCGTCACTGGAGAAGGGTACAGATCGCCGTGTCGTCTCCGAAAGAGAACGAGAAAGTTGTGTAATCCGGTTGCACATACCCTTTCGAAATCCTTGGAGGAGTTCGACAAAAGAGGTTTCCTTGAAAGGAGTCTCCGCGACTATCTGACCAACTTATCCTAATAATATCGAAAATATTATAGACACTGGGAACAGTTATTGGGAAAGGATCGAGCGTTTCCTACCCATTTTACTTCGAGTATGAACAATAAATGCATCAAAATCGCTGGCAAACACAATTCCATTTATTACACTTCCATTTATTAAACTTATAAGCAGGCAACTATTTACTGAAATTTTTCGAGTTTTTACGATCAATACGGCATTGCGTATACAGTGACGAAACAAAATTCTTGGCACGTATTCGTTATTTCGTAAAATTATTACTGTCCAGATGATTTTAAATTTGTTTACGCTACACGTGTCGTACAAACAGTATTATTTACATACTATGTAATGAGTGTTACTACCAACATCGTACGAATGGATTAGGATCATAGTGGCGTATTTTTCTCATTGTGAGAAACGAGAAGTGTTATTGTTAAATTTATCGTTAAGATAATTTAGAGTTAATATTGAAAGTATAGAAATTACTAGATGGCAAGACTCGCATAAAGACTGTGTATTTCATGCGTTTACGATAAAGACGGATGGAGAGAGTTTAAAATGTATTTTTTATAAACGTACTATCGTCAACTTGTTAAGATTATTAAAGGAAAAGTCAAATGAAAATCTGATACCTGTCTCTTACAATTGATGCAAAAACAGTTTATTCCGTATAAAGATCCGCCGTCTACTCATGTGTATAACTGCCAGTTTTAAACTTTCTTTTATCCGCCGCTGCACGTTGCCTTGGCGAGCGATCGAATTGGAGGAGTCTCAAAAACATTTGCTCGAACGTTTCTCATCTCGATCTTTGAAGATTATTTAGAAATTTTTATAAAACGAAGATACAACGACAAAAATTCCATACAGCGCGTGGAATATTTTTCGGTATTCCACCTGTTCGGAAAGTTTCGTAAAAATCGAGGACCATCACTTCTAGATTGTTCCTTGTTAATGAGTCATGCGAAGAGCAAAAGCCACTGAAGAGTGGTGACGCGTGTTGGTGAGGACTGTTATAGAGGGTGTCTGGTTGAATGGAGCTCGTAGCAGCACTTACAGATTACCCCACCACCGAGACTTCAGCTGTGGAGAGGGTAGCTTGCTTAGCGCGTCTCGTCGCTCTTTGCTTCCTATTCGCCGAAACTGGATTGCACGAGCACCAGCTTCAAGATCCTCTGCCTACTGGAAATCGCCACTTAACTTTTAGTTAATTATTATTTGAATTCTCGGTCACCTAGTCGGCTAAAATATTAAAGACCGCGGGGCATGGTTCTTAATCGTCTTAACCGTCAAATGATTAAAAAAAATCAATATTGTAAAATATTTACTATTTTTAAAGCTATCCATTTTTACATATATGCACGCGATCTTCTTTGTTGTACATTATGACTAACGTATAATCACTTATACGTAATGTGGCCTACAACCGACCTTGGAATTAAAAATTATGTACATCATTTTTAAATTCAGTTTTCCGTTTTAGTATTTAATTTTTTATCTCCGGGCTAGAGAATATTCTAATTAGTGTGAGTTAGTAATCTGAATAAGAGTTCCTAATTATCTTCCTACAGTTTGCGAAAATAATTAGGTAACATTTTATGGACAATTAAAGTTTACGTAATCCAAGTAAAACCATCTAAGTCTTAAAATATATTCACTGACACAAAGACATAAATATTGTTCTTTACTTTTAGTTGTTTCTTTCAATAAAGAGCTCGAATGTATGAGAACTCAAACACTGTATGTTTATTGGAAACCATAATTAGTTAAACGAATGGATAAAAATATTTAGTAATAGTGAAAAATTTTGAATAGCAATCGCAAAGTGCAAGATCACTGTCTGAAACAGTATTAATGATTGTATCATACGAATAATACTTCTGTCGAAACTTCTACCATCACTTTAATGAATAATACGTTCCTAGAACCGAGGTATTTTGAGCTATACATTTTACAAGCTTCTTCCAGCGATCGTCTGAAAATTGCTCAAAGCTTTCGTCGTCGAATAGACACCTGCTGCGTGTCAATTCGATTTCATGCTAACGAAGTAGTGCCGTGAACTTGCATTAACGTTACTCGGAGTGAGATGAAGCCTTCCGACGTCGAACCGTGATGCTCAAGCATCCGACGTCTCGGGGGTGTAAAATATGTACTAGCCGCGCGCCTCGAGAAGAAAACAGATAGGCCACGCCAGAAACTGTCTTAAGTAAATTAAAAAAGTGTTAAAGCTGGATTTATCTCTCTCCAGTTTCATCCTTATTCCGACGCTGCGCGTGTAGTCTAGTTTCCCATTACGGTGGCGAATTTTCGCCATTCATTTCGAGATGGTGTTGCGAGGTTCCGGCATCTTGTAATTTCGTTATTACTGCAAACAACTAGCGGCGCTTAATCATTGAAATCCGAAAAAGATTCACCTAAAAAGATATTGTGGTTGTATTTGAAAATCAAGGTCCTTTTGTCAAAATAAAGAAATAGAACTGCACACATCTAGGAAAATTATGAAATGGTTTAAACAACGTAGTGAAGTATCAGAGCATTTCCTAATTCTTTGAATGATAACAAAACACCTTTCAGTAAGAGAAAATAAATTTTTTAGAGAACTTGCGATGAAATACAATATCTTTATACAATAGAGACTCCTTTATCCCAGCATTTATTTTTATAATATTTTAATATCTAAACGTTTTATTATCTAAATATTATATTATTTTGATACATTATCATCTAGTAAAGAACTTGAATGAAAATTTTAAATAACAGAATGACAAGATTAAGATAAATAGTGGTTATGATACCGAATCACCCGGAATAATACCTGAGGTAAGAAAAATCCAATTACTTTATAATGCAAATGTCAGTATTATTAGGTTGTCAAGTATGAAATGGAACAAAGTTCATGTTATTTATTTCAATTGCACATAGTCTCATTTAGACGCCGTATTTTGGCATAATTTGTTTTTCGTGTGAAAGGTTCATCTTTTCTAACACATATTTCAGTTTGAAAAAAATTGATGAAGTGTGAGTTCCACCGTGGAGACACAACACGGCAGGCAGTCGCCAATATCAATAGTGTGTTCGGCATTCAAGTGGCTAGAAATGCGACTGTAGCCCGTTGGTTTAAGAAATTTCATTCGAGAGATTTCGACCCGTCTAATAAACCACGTGGTCGATCCAGGACCCAGGTGGATACTGACATCCTGAAGCCACTGTAGAAGCAAATTCCAGCCAAAATGCACGTAAATTATCATTAATGTACAATGTGTCAAAGCAAACAATCTTGATTCATTTGGCACAAATCGGTAACGTGAAAAAACTGAACAAGTGGATACCGCATGAATTGACTGATGCATAGAAGGAAAGAAGACTCGACCCATGTTTTTCTCTTCTTTCTCGCAATAAAACCGAACCAGGTCTCAATCAAATCGTTACGTGCGATGAAAAAAGGATCATGTACGATAATCGTAAGCGTTCATCGCAATGGTTGGACAAAGATGAACCACCAAAACACTGTCCGAAACGAGATATCCACCAGAAGAAGCTGATAGTCCCTGCTTGGTGGTCTGGCTCAGGTGTCCATCCACCATAGCTTTATGGAATCTGGCTAATCGATCACGGCGGATGTTTACTGTTATCAACTAGACGAAATAATGAGAAATCTTGCGATTAAACAGCCAAAATTAGTTAATCGGATGACTCCAATTCTCTTGCACGACAACGCTCGACCACATGCCGCACGAATGACCGTGTCAAAGCTACAGGAGTTGAAGTTGGAAACTCCCCGTTACTCACCGTACTCGCCAGACCTTGCTCCCACTGACTATCATTTCTTTCAAAATTTAAACAACTTTTTATCTGAAAAAATTTCAATTCCGCATAGGCTGTCAAAATGGCGTTTCAAGATTTCATCGACTCCCGTGATCCAGGCTTCTACAGCAAAGGAATAAATGAATTACCTCTAAAATGGCAAAAGTGTATCGATAATATGGGTGTATACTTTGATTAAAAATAAAGTATTTAAGTAAAATGTGACTTAATATTGTGATAAAGTATAATCGTTTTACATTGGATTATCTCAATTTTCAAGAATCGCGTAAACAGCATATTAAGGCAGAATAGCTGCTTATTATACTTCCACGCTTTTAAAGGATTGTGTACCTCCGTGAGCGATTAAATCATTTCAGTAATCTCTTAATACTTTAATACCAATCCTTTGAGATCTTAATCCATTCATTATCTTAGACACCGACACCTTAAAGGAAAAAGTGTGCTGAAGTATTTATTAACAGTCCTGAACACGATATTATTTTATATGTTCACTGCTTTCTCAGTTAAAATGCTCATTAGTCCGATAAAATTAGTGTTATTTTTAAATATTGTTAGTAATAAGATGATTCTAATTTAAACTATAATTCTTTTATACGTTAAATGTGCTTAAACTTAAAATAGATGAAAATTGTCAAATCTCATAGTTTTTAAAATAATATTTGAAATATATATTTAAACTTTTTTTTAAATATGTATTCAAATATAAGATTGAATATACAGGGTGTATTGCAATTATTGTAACTCCGAGAAAATATAATCCGCGACTTTGTTTACGATTTAGTAACGAAAAACTGAGTCGCGTTCGAAATAATGGACAAGGACTCTGAATTTTGTATTAATTTGAAAAATCAGGATGTGCATGTTGCCTTCCAATGTGTAATAATAATCTTGAAATTTAAATATTTTGCCAATTTATAGTCTGTAAAGTGTATATATATTTGTAATTATATAAACAATGTAAAATAAGGTAGAAACAGCAAGAGCGTCGATACGAAGGACGCGGTACCAGCAAGGCGCACTGAGGGCCCAGGTACAAAGGGTCATAAACTCGGGAATTTGAAGCGTGCTCATTGGGTCGAGGCTAGGACCGTTTTTAGGTATAAATACCGGGACACTTTTTAGAGAAAACCAGAAGAGTTTACCCAAACTGGGACCACCAGCTGCGTCAAGTAAAACTCACGCGAAACCTAAAATCGCGACGGACGTTGTCCAAAAAAAGAAACTAAAAGTCAAACGAGCGATTTCCGCTAGCCCTGAAAATAAATCTCTTAAATCCACCAAGATTGCAAAAATGGCTGCAGCCGATATTGCTATTACAAATGATTCCAACGAATTTCCAGCTCTTTCTGTTTTTCCCACAAAAAATCGTTTTGATTTTTTTTCGGCCTTCACGGCTGATACCGTTGACGCCTCAACCAAAACAAAAGTCCCCTTGCTCGAGACCGCTCCCGTGGTCACTCCAGGCATTAGCGCGACGGGTAAAATAGTCCACACTGCTGGTGTAAACAATCCTGCCGTTGATACCGGACAGGTCAATATGTAATCCATTGCCTATCAAACCGCCACCCATATACATTCACCACTTCAAATATTCCTTACCCAAGTTCCAAAGGGAACTCGCAGCTACCTATGGAAACCGCTTCCAACTTAAATTCAACAATAACAATGTACGGATTAAGTTATTCAATTCAACTGATTTTAAGGAGCTCAAAGCTGAATTGGTCGCCAAAAACATACCTCATTACAGCTTTTCCCTTAAAAATGAAAAGACATTGCCAATGGTCCTTAAGGGCTTAGTCCAGGTTATTTCCGATGAAGTCCTATCTGAGATCCGGGCGTGCGACCTGGATCCTGTTTCCTGCTTCTCCATTAAGAAGACTAGTCTATTTAGGGTAAACTTTCCCTCAGGCACCACCATATCTGAGGTCAATAAAATCAGATTCTTATTTAATACCAAAATATACTGGGATAAGTTCATGTCGAGAACTCGACACACTCAGTATTTCCGGTGCCAGGTATTTGGTCATTCCTCTGCAAACTGCAATTTACCTCCGAATTGTGTTAAATGCGCGGGGGCTCACATCTTCAGCGACTGCATCAAGCCCTTCAATGTCACTCCTAAATGTGCGAACTGTAAAGGTTCGCACACAGCTAATTACCATGCTTGCCCTGCTTTGGAAAGATATTTGAATCGCAGAAACAACGTAAACCATCCGGGCCTGAAGGACCCACTCTCCGTTGACTACATGACTAGAATACAGGCGTACCTTAATATCATTGTCCAATACTTTCTCTCTTGGAAGCTCCAGTTAAATCCAACTAAAACACAAGCAATTTTATTCACTCACAGAGTAGGATGTTTTACACCCAACTTCCTCCACTTCATATTAACCAATCACCTATCCAGTGGTCTGACTCGGTGATCTACCTCGGGATCAAACTCAATACCAGATTGAATTGGAACGTATCGGCCGAGGATAGAATCCAAAAAACTCTCAAGGCAGCTTTTGCCATTCACCATATTCTTTCGCCTAAATCACACCTCTCACAAAGCCTAAGAATTACTCTCTATAAAGTCTGTCTCCACCCAATACTATTGTATGGAGCAGCCCTATGGTGGTCGGCTTATTCAAGTTCACAAGCCTTATTTCAAAGGCTAAAGCTACCCAGAATAAAATACTTAAAATTATCACTGGTTGTGGAGCAAGGTTTCCTTCCAGCGAACTCTATCGCCGCACGAATGTTCCAAATATCAACATATATATATTCAATAGTATAAACAAAATGCAAATTACGGGTCATCGGAACCCTCTCATTTCCCAAACAGGCACCTACGATAGGTTAAAAATGCTCTATCGAACTAAGGTTGAATTTCCTCTCTCTTACATACATGATCCAGCAGTCATATGGGCTGCATATGTTTAACCCAGAAGCTTGCCGAGGTCAGGATTGTAGATACCAATTTTTTTTTCCATGGTGTTGTCTCCTCAGTGGTTGGCAAACCTTAATTTTGTGATCTAGTGACTCTAAATGTGGAAATGTTTCAGCTTGGCCCTCAATATTGGGGACTCTCCTGTATGTTGTGATAGCACACATCCTGAGCTATTCCTCACTGTGCAGCAATTATTACCCTTATAGCGGTGGCACCTGGAGGACTGTGTCTGGCCCTTACGTCTGGCCCCCTTAATTGGAAACCTCTTGCCACTGTGAACGTTGACCTGCATTAAAATCGTGATAACTGTTCTGTATTTATGTTTTCCTTTGTTCAAATTCTCACACGGCAACGTTCCTGTTCCCCTTCCCTACACTTGTCTCGTACTGTTTACCTCATTGGTCATTACTCCCTGCTCATCACAATAACCTCATGTCTGCTGGCATAGCTTAAAATATTACCCCCCTTCTCCTCTATAAACAAGTCCCTCGTTGTATTGTCCGCGTATTGTACCAGCCACATGCCTCAAATTTCACGAAGTTTTTTGCAACTTTTCTTCAAAACACTTAATAGATAATATGACTTCATGTTGTTGACGACAACTACATTGTGTGCCCGGTAAGCCGGTTTGTTCTGGCAGGTACGGGCCTCCCCCACCTCATTATTAATAAATTAAATCAGCTGCATCGGCGGCTGATACAATATTTTGTACTGGTCTTGCGGCGCGTACATTTTCAAAACCGGAGAATCTCGAACAAAACTGCCGACTCGTAGAAGGAACTGCGGTATACTGAACGATGCCCAATGACCGAAAAATTATTAATTAATATAATAATGGCATACTGCGGAGGGTTGCAGCTACGGCATGGGCTCTGAAAGACGAACGGAGCTACTGGCAACACGATTATTCCGCAACGTTAACTTTGAAATCGATTCAAAGACAAATACTCTAATGCAAAAATCACGACGTGCCCATCCGAGTCGTTCGTTGGAGCGGCGAGACCTAACTGTTGTTGCGGCTGCAGCTTGGGCGCCTGAAAAGTCGAAAGGCAAACTACTACAACGCGGTTATGCTGTAACAGCGCTAATTCAACGAGCAGAGATCCAAGAAAAGTAGATTTGAACCTTTTCGAATCTTTCGATCTTTAAAGCTATTGCACATGTCAATTAAAATAAGATCGCGATTATTTTATTCGCAGTGTTATAATTCAAACAAATCATTTTATTGCTAATGATAACTCGGGCTGTTTTATTCGCAACGCAAACGTTGATCTCTGTTTAAAATGAACTACGAGATTAATTTCGCAACGCTATTGTAAGTCGCGTATGTGCCCATCTGCGCTGATCATTAGGGCGGCAAAGCCAGCTCAAATACTGCTACAACTACTATTACTATTACTACTGTGGCGAGTACTATGACCAATTAACAATGCATATACATAATACACTGTACTCGTAACATTGAGAGTACTACTTATTGAAAAAGAGCATGCGTCTCACATTTCGATGTGACGTTGATTCTGGAAGCAACAGCAACAGTAACAGCAGCAAAGTCTGAAGCTTATATTTTAAGTTTTATATTCTTTTATACTTACTGTGTATTTAAAATGTGAGATTAGAATATTTCAGTTTGTAACGAGGCGAAAGGAGAAGAAGACAAAAGACTATCGAGTATCATTGAGGCTATTTCTGGACCGATCGATAATTCGGTTGGACGACGATCGAATTTTCCAGAAGCATCGAGACGCAACAGACTCCTTATTTACCAAATTGTTATTAACGGTTCATGGCTAGCAACGAGTTAGTATATATAGAGGCATCTTGGTCAGATTCGGGGTTACACCTGTGAGAGAGGACGAGGTAAGCCACGGCCGCTCACAGGGAAGGGAGAGGACGGCCAGGATGGCCGGCCGCCATCCGGACATAGGGATACGATAGTCTTGCAGTATAGCTTAGGTATAGGGAGAGGACGGCCATGAAGGTTGGCCGCCTGATAGTAGTAGTTGTTTCATTTGAGCAAAGTTGCTTTCGTTGCTCGCCCTAGAAGTTAGCAAGGAAATTGATCAAAAATACACCTGTAACACCCTGTAATCTGCTAATCAGAATATATCTCCTTTCGTCCTCAGTAATCTTTATATCCTGTATCGAGAATTGATTCAAACTACCCTTCCACCACCACCCCGCTATAAGTTTTAATTTCAATTTGTCAAAGGATTGGCAATGGTTTGTCACATTTTAGAATAACATTTTGGTAATTCAATTTGACTTGCGAGATGAATTTTTTAATAACGCAAATATTTTTTCTGAACTACTGCTTAAAGTATTTTTCTATTCGGCCATTTTTTACGGAATTGACTTGCAATGTTTGCAAGTAGGTACCGTTAATCTGATTCGACAGTGCTGAAATTTTTTGCAATCTTTGGGAAACTTGTATAATACTTACAAACGATCTGTTCACATGCTTATGGCGAATGTGCAAACAGTATACCTTTGGTCTGTTTTAATTCCATGGCCAGGGTTTTCCAGTCCGGTGCTCACACCCGCTTATGGTAAATTTCGGACATGGAGCATTCCGTAAATGTTTTCTACACGAAACGAGCACGTTATTAAGCCGGTGGAATTCGGAATTCTGCCAACAGTCTGCAGTCTGCCTGCTATAAAGAGTCTGCCCGTTTGCTATCAGCTGCGTTTGGAAAACCTATGCAAAATTAGTATTTCTTCCGCTACTTGCTTCATTTTCATAAAATTCTCGCTGAATCCAAAAATACGCGAATAATTCCGAAGTATTATGCAAAATAGTTGTCTGCAAAAAAAAAACGAATCGTTTATATAGAAATATCGAATTACTAAAATTAAGCTAATTTAGATATTATTAGTAACGCATACATTCATGAGTCACTAGGAGTTTACCAAACTATTCAGAATTTTAGGAAACAATGCAAACAGTCATGCGAAATAATAATAATAAGATATTAAAAGCTCTGCTGCCATACATTCGATGAAAAGCAGGAATGTCACAATCTTGAAATAACTGTACTCAAAAACTAGCAATATTATTAAGATCCAAAAATTTGAGAATATAACTTGAACATTTTAAAACATCGTTTGCTTTGTTAAAATTTGGTATCTCACTTCAAAGTACATTTAATTAATTATCAATTTCATTTTTTTCTTCAAAAATGTAGATCATTTTTAGCCAGTGTGACAGCCGAGGGTCAAATAACTTCTGATTCTTTTTTGAGCAGAAAATAATGATTCTATATTATATAAATTTTGTTATTTTAACTACAATATTATTAAGTACATGGTTCACATTTGATATAATTCTAACATTCCATATTTGATGGCTTTCTATTGTTTCAAAATCAATGCTTCACAAGTAGAATTATTCCTGCACCAATGTTATATTTTTATGGTGTTCCTGAAACTACATACTTCTCAGAAGTCGATAATTAAAAATCTCGAATATATCGATCCAAAGACAAAGATGGAGACGATTCGATATCGAAGGAGGAAGCATGCGCTCGCAGCGGTATATCGATTAATCCCTTACCGAAGATTAATGAACGAGCATAATCCCTTAACACGTCCACGTTGTTTCCCATGGCCGCTTGTTTGTTCGCGGTAATATAATCGGGGATCAACCCGTGGGAGCATCGATCTTTGAACGAAAACCATAGGGAAACGATTTTGAACGGAGAAGGTAGAAAGCTGTCACGAAGAAGCTGCCATGCCATTAAACGTTTCCTATGAAGTGTTAAACGGCTGGTCGGGTTGCAAATGGCAATTCATGATCGTGCATGCGCGATTAACGCAGGGATGAAATTTCCCTTAATAGTTTCAAGGATCGTCCGGTAGCAAGTTGCCGCTTCTCCTACACGAGGCTTAGATCTCTGATCCGTGCAATTCAAGCGATTATTGATCGGACTATTTTACTTTTCAGTTTATTTCAAAATTTTAATCTCTATTATGCATCGATATCTCAACCTTCCTTTGCTTCCAAATTTTGACCCTCAATTTGATTAAAATTTCGAGGTTTCAGCTTAATTACAAGTATGTACCAAAATGCAGTGAAAGAAGAGTCTTCATTTTACTACGACTTCGATTTTTTCGTAAATGCAATGATAACTCTAAACACATCTTTCGTTAGATATGACTCTGTAAATGGTTTGTTGTCAAATACCGAAAGCGTAGACTTTTTAATTTAATATATAAAATTGTATAAATGTTTGTGACTTTTTTTTCACGATGAGATTGTATTAATAGTATAAAATATCATATTGAATCTTCTTTCTTCTTTGGTTTACGATTTCAATGGAACAGTAATGATCATGATGAATAAAAGAATTCATTACCTGTGTTATGAAAACTATAACGAAGTGCTTGAATTCTGATACATTCCTACAAGTTTTTTCTAATATTTCTTGATTTTATAACAACCGAAGGATTCACAATTGATATGATAGGGACTACAATAATTAATATTAATCGTTGTAAGAATTTTTGTTATAACATTAACTACAGTCTATGAACGTTTACCAGATTTTTGAATTTGTTCAGTATGATCAGTTTATTGTCACTATAGCATTAGTTTATCCCATAAATCAGAAAGTATCCAAGTGCAGTGTGCTAAGACTGAATCGAACCAATATAACAGCATATAACAGTAGTCCTATAGAGAGGAAAGTAATTTCTCAATCTATTAACTATATATAGAGTCAAGCATAATTATCATTGTATCATTATTTTAAAAACAAAGATTTCAATGTACATATTCATGTTCCCAATTGACCACACATACACGTTCACACAAATTTGACATAAAAGAATATAGTAATTTAAATAATGCAACGATAATGCAACTAAAAAAGCAGCCTTTGATTTATTATTTCAGCAAATACAATTTCGTTCAAACGAATTTCCTTACTAAAACATTTAATGAAATTCCTTTAACAATTTAGCTACATACGAATTACCTTTGCATTACCATTTGCATCACCAGTTGTTTCAGAGGGCAATGAACAAAATGGAAACGTATATGCAATTTTTCGTCATTTATTTTAACATTCGAAAAATGATAAAATGTTTTGAAAATTAAAATCCAATTCCGTGATCGATACATCGCGATTAATTGTAACAGCATTTCTGAACAAGCCGATACCAAATTGTTGACCTTTTCCTAAAAAATGTCATTAAAAAGCAATTGCAAAAATTGAAAAATGACATCGACGGCATTATTGGTTTCATTGGAGTTCGCTACAGACATGATTGTCATTGCTTTCAGAAAATTGGGAAAACTTGATGGGCAGAAACATTTTGCATTGTTGGTTTCATATTTGAGCGGCGTCGGTACAACATCGAAACTAATTTAACTGTCATTTGCGCTAGACGATATTGTAAACTACTGTAAAATATTTAAAAATAAGGTTATCGTTTCAAAGCCTACAATTTTAAAATATTCAAAATTAATTTATTTTGTCTTTAAATCAGGTGTTAGCTTATTATTTTAGAGGGAGAAATTATTGATTAATAATCGGGAACAAATTCCGACAATACGTCTTCCTAAAATATAATATAAAACCAACTGACACTCTGTTTCCTAAAAGGCAACTCTTTTCTTACTCGCATTAGAGGCTTGAAACATTTCCATCTTGCAATACTATTTGACGCGAGAGCTATTAAATTTTCGACGTGACACACTTTTGTGCGAACTATGGCAGTCGGCGATATAGAGAAAAATGTATACATATATGTATGTACCTATATAAGTAGCTTGCGCGCAGATGCATTCTCATTTGCACGTGGTTATATATCATATAGACTTGCCGGTATCATTGACTGGTCCCGCTGCTCTTTCCTTACAACGCTTTTCGATCTTTCATCTCACGGTAGATTCGCCTTGCTTTTCGCACTGCTCTTCGCCAGCTAATCTCACTTTTCTCTCATTATCACGTTATTCCTGTGTCGCTTTTCTCTCTCGACGCGACGTTCCGTTCGTCCCAGACATTTTGTAGTCATTATTCACTAATTTCGCTTCGCCTTTGCACTACGTTTCCCTCGACCCGTTTACTGCGAGCCGGCTACATTCCACTAATAAAAGTTTGTTTAAAGAACACGTCGCTGGGTTTGTGTTACACTTAGCTAACTCGCGACAATACACAATCTTTTATTTTAATTGTCGTTAACGCCACCACTGTTTGCACATTGTTCGCTTCAGTGTAGAATTTCGTAAGAAGCAGGATTTCTATAAAAATTAATTTCTCTTAATTTTGTTAATAATTTATTATATTCGTTAGTAATTGTAGTTTGTTCAAGATAATACAACAGTATTTGTTGTAAATGTATGAAACATGTGGGTTATAGTGCAACAGTGTCGGTCTTCAAAAATCTGTGCAATTTTTAAAAAATTTCTTACTATAGTACCTCTATTCATCTATGTCCCTCTTATTGAAACATGTCGACTGCATCAACGTCATTTTATCACTAGATTAAAGATTTTATGCACTTATAACGAAAATAAGTTTATCATAAGCAAAACAGCAACATCGTTCAAAGAATTTCAAAAAATTGTCATATTATTTTTAACAATTTAAAGTAACTAAAAAACAAATAAATATCTATGCAGATCCAGTAACCTGTATTTAGCATGCATCTTTTATTTTACATAAAAATCCCCAGCTCACTCATTAATGACATATATCATAATGCTTCTTTTTTTATTGTTTACTACAAAATTTAGATTCAGAAAAATGACGACAACAGTTGCATTTGAAAATAAAGATTTTCATGAATTCTTTAATGAAAAATGTACGGCACATCCGAGGGTTGCGACTTGATAACCAGCGATATAGTTGAATTCTAATACTGTTTGCACTGACCGCGTCTGGAAGCGAAGATAACGGCCGGAAATTACACTCGTGGGTTCGTTTCCCGTGATACGTCCCGTGGGAATAATTCTCCACCACACGTAACCCCCATTTGCACAATCTGTACGAAACACAAAGCCCAAGAGCTCGCAACTTTTGCTTACGCATGAAAAATATATATTCTTGTGCAGAGCTGCTATATTTTTTCGCTGCTGCCACCCCGAAAGAACGAAGGGACGTAACAATCCCTGCTATTAATTGTGCTACATTTGTAACTGTTGAACACATCTGCTGGAAACTTGTGTAGCTTTTTATCTGTTGAGGTGATAGAACTACTGGCGGAGTAATATTTCTTTTACGGTTTCTCGTTTTTCAAAGGTTTTTCTTCTGAAAATGCAACTTGTCTTCACATTTTATCACTTTTTTGCTTTCTAATGTCTTGTATCTGTATCCTTTCGAAAACTCTTACTTTTTCCACTTTTCTCAGAAATTGTTCAAATATGGTATAATGGGAGAAATTAATTTAGGTTAACTATACTGAACTACGACTCCAATAAATACTATTAACAACTTGACGAATTTCGATGCTTAGATTTATATTCGGAACGGAGTTTATAATTTTTGCTTCCAGTGCAATGCCACAGTTTGCTTACTGAATTTAATAAAAGTAAATAGGTTAATTCTTTAAGAAACACATCAAAATGGATCCGAGCACCACCATTCAGTGGTTAAAGGATTAAAGACTGCATTAAATATTATTATCGGCTGTATTAATCCCTAAATTGACAAAGAACGATTTTCAAATTTATAAAATTTTATGAAAACGAATGTATAATTTTGTTCTGCATGCATGCGCGAGAGTTTTTCAATTTTGTCCTGACATTTAAGCAAAATCAAGTTCAAAAATCCACTGAAAACTCAAGAATGACGCATAAAATTAAAAATGATTGTACATTCAGGAATTAATGATTTGCTTTCGACTCATTTTGCTGTTTTCATTTTACCAAAAGTGTTGTCGTATCAAATTACAGTGAATGCACATATATCAGAATACATTTAAAAATCTTAATCACAGATTCAATTGTAATACGTTACAGTAACAGAACAATAAATTTCCGAAATAGAATTTCAAAAAATAGTAATTTCTGATAATAAATTAGTTTTGTCACGATGTCCATAAATACGACGAGCAGTACGTACGACGCTATTGAAAAGCACAAGGTGATGCAACTTTTTCAGGGAGAAAGGACACTTTCGGTTTTTTGTTACGCCGATAAATCTTCTACTTGATACCGGTGAACTTTCGTTGTTGTTTTTTTTTCTGTAGGACCATCAAAGCCGGCTCAAATATCGTGGCAACCGATTCACGATGACAGATCGGATGGCTGTGGGAAATGTATCGACTCATGATCTCCAGAGATGCAGAGTATAGTAGACGTCGTTGAAAGAGAAATCGTTGGTTGAATAAAAAGGATAACGGTAGTCGGACGACAAAAAAATCGTCCACGAACAGCTAATGCGAAACCGTCCTTAATCCTGTCAGACTCATCAGTTTTGACGACGAGACAGACGATTATGTGTTCTGCACTCATTTTTGTCAACAGGATTTCAAATGAGAAATATCACAGTTCAGAATACGTAAATAGTAAAAACCGTCGAAACAATAGACTCATTAATTTTTCCTGCAAAGTACTGAAGACGTACCTATTATAAATTCGAATTGACTGTAATAAGCTGCAGTACTTGATAATTTATTTACCGAAAACCTGAAAGTAGGCTTCCTACTGACTGAGCTGTATTTAAACGAAGCTCGATAATTTTAGCTCTAAAATAATATCGGAAGTCCAGAAGTTACCAAACAATTTCTTGGATTATGTTGCTTTTGAACAACTGTCTTAACAAATTCTAAACTGATGATCTTCAATTTTAATAGGACTTTTAACCATTTAGCTGTTTTTGACGAATATACTCGTCAGAACGTAAAATGTTAGAATTTCTTCACGACGAGATTCTCGTCAAACATACGTTATGTTTACAATATTATTTGTTAAACTATGGCATCTTATAGAAATGCTGCATTTAAACAAAATATGAAAAAATTCAAACATAAACAATAATTTGCACACATTGTGTATATAATGAATTTTAAACATTGATGTACACTAAATTTCGCATTGGAACGAGTTTTCTAATTTTCTAAATTCGTTTTCAAATTTCTGTGCTGGAGAAATCTATGAAAATAGGTATGAAGTTAGCTTTAAGTTAGTTTCCACGATCCCAGGAACATTTTTGATAATCGAAGCCAAAAAAGACACAGATAGTTTAAGCGGTTAATGGCGTCGTGCTCTGGTCTAAATATCCTTGATAACTGTGGCGGAGTAAGGGAACATGATTTAGTCGCGAATGAAGCCCGCAGAGCATTGCCACGGAGTACAGGAATATAGCATTGTGTCTATTAATAGGGAATCAACGGTGATAGAGCGAGAGTTGCTTAAGCTCCGGAACTTAGGTTGGACGGCAATGATTTAATTCAAGAAATATTGGGTGTCCTAGGATTGCCAATGTATCGGTGGCAGAGAATATCTACGTCATACCGTTAGCAGTGATGAATAGATGGGAATGTCTGAGAACATGTAAATTGATTACTTAATTTAAATGACAAGTGGATCATTTTACGTGCACTACACGTACAAATAGATAGTTACAAGAAGATGATATAATTCAACGAAATTTTATTTTACTCAATTGAAAAGCCACTGCAGTAAATATTACATTATATATTATATATATTATATATATTATATAAATATTAAACTGCAACAATAGGATTATTTTTGTTGTTTAATACTATGATTACTAGAACTTGCAATAGTAGTAAAAAGAATGTTATTGACATCTTGTTGGACCATTAAGGATAACTGGTTGCAAATTTCCTATGTCATGAGTACTAGAACTAGAATGATGAGTTCGTGAGAATAGAGTTTCTTCTTTTAAACGCGCGTTATATTAAAAGTAGCTTAAAATAAATCAGCTCCTCAAATTCTGGATAAATCAATAGATTTTTTTATGAATATAATTCCGACTTAATATTAACTGAGAAATTAGGTAATATTGGTTAACCTAATGCCTATGCTGTGTACAGTATCCGTACGTCCATTAGGGCTAATAACCCGATTACGCTGAGCCATATCATTTGCGCATCACGTATTCTAATTCATTACCAACCTATAGTTATCAGCTTCATTCATACTGACAAGAGTGTTACGATCGAGCTGGTTATGTGAATATTAATTTAAAATTTCCAAAATTGATCATAGTAAAAGTGACGTTAACGTTTATTATTGCAAATGCTTGCCAATGTTACTTACTACGTCTTCATCTATTGGAAGCTTTACATAAAGATTTTATTTAAAATTTTTACATAAAGTAAAATACGCATCTTTATGAAAATTTTGATCTCCATTCTTTATGGAAATAAGAACAAAGAAACAATTTATTTCTTTAATATAAATATTGTGTATGATAAGTATAAATTAGAGATACCTTAATATTTGTTATTATAATTGTTTTCTAATATTTTAATAAATATGCAATAAGGTCATAAGTTTCGCAAATCTCAGAAATTATCAATGCGGGAACAGTTTTTGTATTTAGCAACTCATGGAAACGAAAGATACATGGAGTCAGCGTTGGAAGCCGAAAGGGGCGCTACACTAATTACTGCCTTTCCAACTCCGCAAAAAGAGACACAGATCGAATGAACTGATTAGAACGCAATAGTGCAATTTATTGGATTCGTCATACCTTTGACCACGGTTTCATCCTCAAATTTTTCAGCTTTAGGCTAATCACTCGGAATGGTGCCTTCAGTAAAAGAAATAACTAAAAATATATCTGGCATCATGTGATACTCCTGTTGAATTTCATTTTTAACGTGAATGTATTTCATAGCCTTTTCGAAAACGTATTTCATGAATTTTAAAAGTTTCTCTTACACTCATAAATTTTTAATTCGTAGAATTTACATTTGCAAGGTTTGACGCGGGATCACGAGTTTAAATATTTCGAATTTTTAGATAAGTTCTCTTTTCTTTGTTACTCTTTGAGTATCTTAATAATAATACTTATTTACATGCTGGAGCTTTTAATTTATGCTAGGAACAAAAAGACGATTGACATTCTTTATTCTTTCATGCTTATATTGTCGATGAATCTAAAAAGAATTGAAACTCTCACATAATTAACAAATTCATGGAACTTTCAACGAGAATATACGATTTCATCCAGTTTCGTCTGATTTATGAGAAAATAATTATTTGATATCCTTCCTTATTGTCTTTTTTATTGTTTAGTTGTATATGTCGGAATATCGTGAACAACATTTGTGAAAAAATAAACAATTATTTGTTAGAAAAAATTTTTATCCGGGGCTTCATTTTCGAGAGAATTGACTTTAAACTTTGTTCATCTTTGTAAAGGATTTAGCTGTCATCTTGCGCCTATCGCAATTGCCTCCATCCGAGACAGTCTTTAAAAACATTAATTGTTGTGAATACGTATAAACGGAATGTTTCTTCTGATTGCCAGATTTTCTACTTAACATATTCGTTATCAGCGTAAAGCTATTATAGTTCTAATATTAAATGCAAGAGAACAATGAAAAATATTGTCGCAGATAATTCACTGGAGCAACATAATTTAAGTTTCCTTGGAATACAAAATTGTTCTTAAAATGGTATTATGTTAGAATTATGAAAATACGCAGTATTTACATAAATTATGAACGTACTAATATCGATAGAGATATTTAATAATCGATAACCTGTGTGAAATGTTTTTAAGAGCAATACAATTCTGTCATCTCTCCGATTCGCCAATAACATCTAATTTTAAGTCAAATCAGAGAAAAGAAATAAAAAGCAAAGAGTTGGCATAATCTCTAATATCAAATGCGAATTCTTACCGAAATTGAAATAAAAATTTCACTTTAATTTGTAATTAAAAAACAAAATTGTTATTCTTCTCGTTCGTTTTAGATTAGCTCGCAGGACACCCGGTAAAATATTTGATACGGGTAGATCGAACACCTCGAGTATCACAAGTGTAACTCATTGCCCCCAGATGCACGTTTTGCTCTGCTCCGACAGATAGTTAACCAAGAGTGCGAAACTACTTCTCTCGAAGCAATGGTTCCATGGTATGAAAGTACACACTATGGCAGGTTATGCATGAAAGTCGGCCAATGTACAGTGTGTAGTGTAGATTGTAGACTACGCGTAGATGTTACACCCAAGCGCGCTATGTTACGTGATTGAAGGCATGTATAATACGTGTATACTAGCGGCTTTGCATATGTATACTACTTGCACCACCTATGTTATTAATAGAAATTTAATTATTTCCTGCCCCTTTAGTTTTGCTGCCGCGACACTTTATTCACTCAACATCGCGCGTTTGTGGTAACTTCGCGCGATCCAAAATCTTGTTTAGAGAGCATGTAGACCATGTCAAACATTTTGAAATCTGAACTATTAATACATATTACAAATTATTGCATACACTCTTATTCAAGGGTCTCGTTTAATTATATCACCGATTTCATGCTCGCCTAAAACAGCAGAAAAACAACAAAATTTTAGAATTGTTTCTCTGTTTCTTGTTCTCTTTATAATTTAAACAAGGTAAGAATTCTTAAATTGTTGTATTTTTCTGCTGTTTTTTCTATTGTATAATCCTGTTTGTATAATTTTGAACAACTTAATTGGCTGTCACTTCTTTCTCACAGATTTACTTCATTTTGTTGTATTCTTTCAAGTTAATTTTCAAATATTTGAGTTTTTCATTAAATGCTTTCATAAATTATTGTTGCAGCAATGTTATAAATTAAGTTCCACGTAGGAATTTAAAAAATTGATGAAGTAATAAAACTTAAACGGAACAATTTATCACGATTTAAACTTTGATTGTACTTTTCTCAAAACTTGTTTTCTTTTTACGATGGCCAATGAACGCGGGCTGCGTCCGACTAATTAACTTCAAAATTTACATGCGGTTGCCTAATAAGATCCCGCACCTGTTCGCAGAGCTTTTTTTTTAATGCGATTGCACATTTTTTATTTATAGAAAATGAAAGTGGATTTTCTCTTCAAACAATGTGATCCAGCTTTAAACGCATTACCATTTTATTTATCAAGACTTTAAATTCAAATAATAGATAGCTGTTAGCATGTTTAATACGTTTGATTGTCTTACGTTAGTAAAATAATTATTTTATTTTATTACGTCAGTACTTTACAATATTTTAATAATACAGTGCAAAAATAAAATATTATTATCAAAGCCACTAAACTAGCACCAGAAGAACTTAAAAGTGCACTTTTAGTTTGCCATGTTTTAGAACATGCTGTCCTTTGAATTTGTTAGAATTTATGGTTACATGTATTTTCATGTTTCATACACTCCTTCCGTTTTTATAAGTTGAAGAGAAGATAGAAATGTTCCTAAATGTTTTTAATGTTTTTACGCTTTTATATTTTGTAATAATGATGCATAAAAATTATTGTACATAATAAATAATGCATAAAATTCACAGTGTAAATATCAATGTTTGCGTTTAACCAACTTTTACAACTATGGTCTAGCTATAAGAATTCTAGTTGGGCATAGCTATGTACAAAGCGGGAAATTCTACTCGTTAAAATTTCACGCGTTAGGTGGATAAAATTATAAATATTTCTATGTTCCATTAATTTCATTTCGGATATAGAAACAGGCTACAGATATTTCATTAATTTGATACATAGCGCGCTGTTCAATATCCTCGTGTCGCGTAATCGGCCTTTTGAGAGATTAAAGGACGCGATTGGTCATTGTACCGTAACATTTCCCAGAAATGGCTATCACCGTTATTGTTACATTCCATTCCGAAATGTTATTAATTCGCTTGATCGTTTCAAGTACAATATATAAACAGTAGATTTTATTAGACATTGCCAAACTGAGGATGTAGATGTATAATATATGATAGAAAATTAATCAAAATATTATTTACTAATAGCATTTGATATTTGATTCTTTTTATGTTTCTTGTTCTCTACTTCTTACTCAATAGTAAGAAGTAAACACGTCAATATGTGTATCTTGAGGTAAACGCTTGAATTGTTAATGGATAAATTATTGTACTGAGATTTAAAATGGTCAAAATACAACTTAAAAAACAAGAAATTTTGAAATTAACATTTCGAGACGGAACACTTATTAAACAATGTCTCGGGTCTCACCAGATTCAGAATTATTGCTTCATCCTTCGAAGACCGCAAACGGCTAGTCTGTCAAGACTGAACTGTCATAAAACTTCTAACTTTCAAACTTCATGTGAGTTCAGAAGCAATTGTTCAACCCCCGCGTTTCATCCAGGAAATACCTTCCTCCGAAAAATTATTCTCGTACGTCATAATAAATTTACTAGGATACCGTGTTTCTTTCCATCACAAATATTCGCTCCAATAACGTTGAACTGTCGTAAGGTAATTTACGTTACTCTTCGGCTCCGAGAATAGTCAGAATTTGTTCAAGCTTATCGCACGGAAATACAAAAAGGTCAGTTCGTTCCCAAGGGCAAAAATCATATCAAAATATTTGTTGAGTGAATGTTAGATTAATATATGTCGTGACGTAGTTTTATGCTAATGAACAGAGACTGTATTTCCGTTTCCACGTTTTAATATGGAAACTGCCATGAACTGTAATATTCTTCTAATTAGAAAATTACTTGATTATGATATCCATCTTTATTTCCTCTCTTGGAATAGCAGAAATACAAATAAAAATAACTAGCTACTAATAAACTATTAAATAACTACAAACTAACTACTTTAGCTTGTAAAGAAAATCGTACAATGACAGGACGTTTACGTCCTCATACAATTTATATAGTATGCTCACTACAAAAATAAAATAAATACTAAAAATTTTATATAATATTTTCATTAGCAAAATAAAATCATCCTTTACATTCTTACATTCTTATTTCCAGTTGTATATCGTTGATTACATAAATTATTATTTTTCAATATAAAAATAAAATTAGTTGAAGCGTTTTCCATTATTATTTTCACTTTCGTATCAATACCTGAACAATTTACCGTGACCGAACGTAAAGATAAAATCAATCGCGGACGGTTCAAGCAATGTTATCGTAATCTTCGTTTTATGAGATCATTTCGAACATTTTTATATCGAGTCCTGCGATCGCTACAACATAGTACCTCGACGAAGTGTCCCGGCAGAACAGAGAAGAACTAGATCGTGTAATATTACACCTTTTAGCCGGATAGGTGTATCGTAAAACCTGTTTATTAACTGAACTCCATTCGATGGGCTCAATCGAATGGCTCGAGCCGTTCGCTACCACTCGCGAAATATTGCGTCTCTACAAGGGAATATCGTGGTTTACTGTAAGGACGAAGGACCGAAATCGACGATTGTAGTTCGATATTCCAGATCTGAACCAGTGTCGGGCATAAAATTCACTCTGCACGATCAATTTCTCACCGCGCCGCGCTTCGTCGGCCCCTCGATACGTCGTTGTCGTTGCGGCTTTAAATTGAACCGTATCATTTCCTTTACTTTTTTAAAATCATTGAATTCGCCGCCAACGGAATATGAATGTAAACGTCTCTTAAAAATTTCATCTTCGATAAGAAGCGTTGTACGCCGACTTCTCGCTATCGACATTTCTGTCCATAAGTCGACGGCCACTTGATTACCCAGGAAAAAAATATGAATCGCGATCTTCTTTGGACTGCGGATTTTCGCGATTTAGAGTTCACCGAGGATCGTAAAAGTTTTTATGGTGCAAGAAGTGGATGAGTGGAATTATTACTGCAGGATTTACAATTCCTCTTAAATCCGCTTCGACTTACGTCTACGCGAACTTGTAGGAATGGTACGAAACATATCTTTTTTATAAAAGATGTGTAGCAATCCGAATATGTATTAGATACATTTCTGAATTACTCTTAACAGATTAACTCTTTGCACTACGATTTTTTTCAGTTACTGCATTTCTTCCTGATTGTCTTTATTTACTTTTATTTCCACACTTTGATGACATTTCGAAAAAATTAATAGCAATTATATTTATTAAATTATGTACGAAAGTTATATAATATATACAGGTTATTTCAAAATTATTGTAACTTCGGGTAATGAAGGCAGATCATTTGAAGTAATTTTTTTCTTAGCAAAAATGCAATCCGCACCTTTGTTTATAAGTTGTTAACGAACAACAGTGGCTAATAAGAGGCGAACGGAATTATGTTTTGTTTTTTTCTTTTTTAAATGTTAAAATAAATAAAAAAGTATCTACATCAGATAACAAAATATAATTCAGAACAGTAAAGGTTTTTAATAAATCCTACGCAAATATTCCTAATAAATAAATCTATTTTATATTTTTATCAGCGAAAGTGCAATTTAATCACATATTTAGCGTAAAAGTAAAGAATATAAAAGAAATTGATTTTTTTAACATGCTCAGTATCATGATTGAACAATTGTAGTACTAAGTAAAAAAGTGAGAGGTGATGACCTTTTATAGATTTTTTTTAGGTTTTCTACTTTTACCGCTCCGAATCGATTCTTTCAGGTACAGAAATGACAACAATCCTTCCGTCAACCAGTTTTCAAATTTAGGTAAACGAGCATGTCGTTGTATAATGTAGACAGCGAACGAGGCGTGATTAAACACGTGCATCAATTTCGGTGCACCGTTATGTACCTACCGATTTACGGAATAATATGGTCGTAACCGCGACCAACCCCTGGTCAGACACTTTCGGCGAGCTGCGCGCTAATTTTCGAAATCGCTCGCTTAATTGGGTCTAATTGTCCTAGATACGAATCGTTCTGCAGAATCATTCTATGCTATTACTAAAAGTAATCAATCGAGCGAAATGTGTGAATTAGGTCTCTCATCGTTACGTAGGCCTTGCAGCTAAATCGGTATAACTGTGAATTCGGAACACATGTACAAAATTACAGTTCACCGTAATTATTTAAATTGTAAACGTACTAACACAGGCACACTGATTTCACTTATAAAGTCGAAATGTTAATTTTATTTAGAATTGTTAAATGTCAATTTAGTTCGTGATGTATGTTTAATTATAAATATAAAACGTAAATTTAGTTCATGAATTCATTGTATAAATTTCATTTATGAATTCACAGTATAAATTTAATTTATACCTTTAATGTATGCAATCAATATTATACATTTCATGTGTAAATTTAATTTATAAATTTGAACTTTTACTTTAATTGAAGCATACACAAAATACCGTTTGCGAAAAATATAATACAAATCTAGTTCAAGAACGTATAAAGAAAGAATTATATTCATTTCATAAGATTTTGTTAAATATTATTAAATGCGCATTTTATGGAAGATGTTGCTAGCCATTAGGTCAATATGTCTTTTGGATGTTATCATCGACGTGTATAATTCGGTACAGAAAGAGAGGAAAGAGAGAAAAGAGAGTTAGACATGTCTTCGAAGATGTCGTCAGGCATTAATTCGAACGGAAGCTATAATTATCAATCTTGCTTTTGGGTCTTATCGTCAGCGTGCATAATTCAGTACAGGAAATGGAACATCGTCTCAACGAGTAGTAATCGAGATCGCGAAGCGAAGTTTTCCCCACTGAAATTTCCTCGGATACGGGAGTACAGGTTGAACGTGATCCGACCTCTAGTTAATGCATCAGGATGGTACTTCTCGACCTCGAGAAAGGAAGGATCATCGTGCTTAGTAGAATGTCTAGCGCGTTGAAGCGATAGAGCTAATCTCTCTCAGGATTTCTGCGTGCGGTCGGGTCCTAAATTTGCTTACAACGGCAAGGGCTTGCTCGCAGCTTGCTTGTTGGTTAACCAACGTATTTCGATCTGACGCGTACCCGGAGTAATTCGTACATGCACGTTAATGAGACACACGTATTGCTCTCCACTCGATAGTTGCGAATACGTTCGGCTACTGATACGCATTCGTTATCAGGACGAGACATGTGTTTGACAGTTATGACCAGTGCCAACATGTTCTGATAATCGCATGCTTTCGACAGCCGCAACCGTCTGTCCCTTAATGTCTAATTACTTCGAGGAAATCCCGTTCCGCAAACGTTTACGCCATTCATCGAAATTGCGTTACGCTGAATTCCACTTGGTTTAGATTCTTTTCCATTATCTCCAAAATATTGACCGTACACTATTCTTTGTATGCAATAAAATACCATTCGATTTTTCAAATCATCTTCTACGGAATGAGTTCTCTGGAAAATGTAGCCTTTTCGCTTAAATTTTCTTTCAAAATTCGTTTGTGAAGTGTCTATTTTAATATTAATATTGAATATAAAATGTTATAATTCATTAGCCCATATGTCTAAAATACATTGTATAAATCATATTTTTTGTGCTAACAATGAAATAAATTGGGCAAATGTATTTGCAAGAATGCTTGCTTTCACGAGTAGGTTGCCTAAAAAATTTTGTCGATTCCAGGACTTTTGTGGAAGTCCCAGAATCTTGCTACGATTTTCTAAAAATTTTTAGAATAAACACAGGAGCCACACAACATATTAGGCTCAAGAACTTGAATTCACACGTGTTTTCTCTTTTAATAATTTCAATATATTAAAAGTAAAGCGATAACATCCATAAATTCTCCCAGTATACTCACTGATCCGTATTTGGTTTACCCAATTTCTTCATGAATGCATGAAAATCGCAATCTGGTGATCACAAGCCGCACGATTTTGTCATTAGGCACAGACGTCATGGTGTCCGTTAGATAAGGCATTCCCATCTAGGATTAGTAACACTGAGTCGACGACGTCTGATAAGGGATCGGCCACGGCCGCAGAAAAAAATGGAACAGACTGTCTGAAGAACAAAGGCGACGAAGGAAGATGTAGAAGGAAGACGGAAGAAGAATCTGGCGAGAGTTCTAGACCTGTGAATAATTCGAAGAGAGCCGGGCACTTTCGCCCGTATAACCTAGCTCGGCTGTGAATTTATTCGACCGTAAACTAAAGGATGTGCGTGGATACGCGGGTCCGTTGTTCCGTGAAGAGCCATTTCGCTGCGAAATGGCACAGTTTTAGTCCAACCGGGGTAATGAAACGCGGCGTCGCGTCCTGTCGCGTCGCGGCGGAACGAACCGTCGTGGAACAAAGCCGATGGCAATCGGATAGGCTGTTTCGTTTGCCTTTTACGAAGCCGTGACGGAATCTGCTCGTTTAATCGGAGGACAATTTATGCATCGAGCCCTCTAGAGCGTATCCGGCGGCCGTTTAGCATCGCGCCTGGCTATTTCCTGTCAAGGACCGTTCCCCGCGTGAGCGATCGTTTTCGCGTGAAACTAACGCCCCTTAACGGATTAACCCGAAACCTCGCCGTCGCCTCGGAATCAAACGACACGCGAGATCGAAGCGATAACCCGCGTTCCTGCTGCTACCGATTGCTATTGTTTCGGACGATCACGTACCACAGCCAAGATGACATCGATATGCCGCGCACCGTCGCGCAACGATGAATTTATAAGTGACTCAGTGTTCGTTCGATGAATCGATCTTCTCCGGGATATTTCGGGACCCGAAATGTGGTAGGATCTCACCGAATCACCCATCTCGACTAACCAATTTGCTAATGATATTAATTCCTTCGGTGATTCAAACATTGTGTATGCGATGCAGTCTGTGACCTTTGCAGTTATGAGAGTTAAGTTGTAGTCTAATTTTCCGTCTGCGGGTTACAAGCGTTAATATTGGCCGCTTCAAACCGCCTCAGATGCGATGAAAGCTGTACAGAGCGTGCACATTAGGCACCATAGGTGTATATCTCGAAGCTTGCTATCTCTTTCGAACATCACTACTTTTATACTTTATCATTGTCACCAGCAAACAACACCAATAGAAACACAAGCATTCTTTAGATTCGAGCATTAGAGTACATCAGACTTTCAAATATCCAACATCGCAGACATACAAACCAGCTGAAAAACAGTTTATATTTATAACTAACTCCGCGCTATTAACTGTGATGAATATTTAGAACAAAATCTACTATATAGAACAATAGAATATTAATTTTCATACCTTTGTTCTAATTAGTGTAACTCGGAATAAGATCGGAGATCAAAGAATTAACTTGCCAACTAAAATCGCTTGTACGTAATAAATTGCTAAAAATTCTGTATACGTTTTTTGAGTTTAATCAAATTCTTGTGATCAATATAATTGCAAGTTTAAGAAACTATTCATTCAACAGTTTTAAAATCAGTGAAGCGATAATTAAAACTATAAAGACTACAAAATAGATCAATTTGAAAGAAAACCCTAACATTCAGTACAAGAAGAGCGATTGGAATCGTTATATTAGAACAAAACACTACTTAGTAACTAAACATTAGATGCAGGTGGTCCTGCACACAACTGACCATCGTCTTTGACCCGAATGTCCACTTCCGACTGCAAACGCGCCAAAAAAATGTGTGCACGGGGTCTGTGTGTAGTTTTTCGCAATAATGCAACAATCTGAACTCGACAGACTGTTTCACTTATAAATCTCGCAGCGGCGGCACGACGCGATGTGTGTAAACATTTGCACGCAAAAACGTTGACATTGAGAATTCCCGAGCAGCAGGGGCACATAAGAGGCTCGAGCACAGTGCATGTCAATACCGTGCCGTAGCGAGGGTGCAACCCGGGTGCACACGGGTGCAGCGTCGGGTGCAACGCATGTGCACGTGCAACACTTTGAGCGGTGCCGGCTTTGTAACGCCGCACTGTGATTTGTTTGACCAACGCCCTAACACGCGCGCACGTGCTCCCTGGTTTGTCATTACTATGCAATGCCGCGTTACTGTAATTTCTGGGTCCCTTGACTCTACCAAATTTAACATTTGCAATGAAACCAGTTGATGGGATTCTGTTTGTTATTGATATTCTGTCCGAAACTCTCCGATAGAGATCCCGTATTTCAGATAATAGTATGTGCATCAAACGCAGTGATCACTCAGATCACCGGTCTATGATGTTTGCTTCAGCCACCCTATGCGATGAACCTGGACGGATTTCTGTAAAATAATGCTCTTCTATGTAGTGATTCGCATTAATATTCCGACGATTATATTGGGGAAAAATAAAATATAATGGGTCATCTATCTGAAATTAGATTAACACAAGCTTTATACTCACCTCGGTACTGATCACTTTCGTGAAGATCATCGCACCAAATAAGGATTAAAATTAATACCTCTGATATGTTACTTCGTTAAACTCGTCACATTATAATGTGTTCCAGGGTATAAAATTTGATTGAAACATTTTTCACGAAAGTATCTGCATGGTTTCAGTAGCGGTGAAATAAAAGATCTGAGATCCGTTATTTGGTCTGTAGTAGTGGATTTATCGTTAAAATATTTTCATGATCATGCAATTCATGGTCACGTCTGTTCCGTTGAAGTTCCCCATTGTTTGTCTTTTCATTTAATCGCGCGAGCCCAGTAAATTCAACATGCAAGATCATCAGGCACTACACTAATCGCTCGAGAGACTTCGCGTTGCAACCTTGCATAAATTATGCCACGAGGAGTGACATATCTTCCGAATCCAGTTGATTTATTATAGGATCCCGAAATCAAATGTTGACCAAACGTACACATCTCAGCAATGAAAATTAATATGCGATGTAAGTTAACCGCAACGTCGGGACAACGAAGTCGTTACACGGGCACTGGGTAAGGGAACCAGACATTAGCAATTCTAGGGATGCGGATAATTGCATTTTACGCTAAGTTAACTCTTTCTGGTCCAATAGTTACGTAATGGTAACAATGAAGGCTAATACTGTTGTAATGTAACAAAGACAGATACCGCGAATCGTATCTGTATTATTTCAATTCGTCATCTGTTATCGTAGGTATTATAAGTCTATGAATCTCTTGTAATCCTTACAAAATATTTGAGGCAAGCAATTGTTTCTATATTTCAGTTATGATCAGTCATTCTCTATTAACATGTTCCGTGCCACGTGGAGTGTATGCGTCTCTCGCTGAATTTTCCGTTCAAGCCAATGGGTATTATCATTGTAAAATGGAGAATTTAAAAAAAATGTATTATGCAGACAATTATAGTCATCTTAATACTGTTGCTGCTACGTTTATTCGATCGTGGGGCGTATAATACCCTACGCAGCGTGGTAGTCAATTTTTCACTGTAATTTGTTTTAACTGCACGCATCGCGTTTTAAACAGTCACTTATTTGTATGCTGTTGATGCAACAATTATTGCTTCAGTGAAGCAGCAATTTATTTAGTTCAGCATGCTTCTGAAATACAATCAAACGACGGAAATATCGAAACGGAAACCGTAGCAAGCTTGTTAAAATGAAGAAACTTCCTAATTCAATAATGCCAAGAAATCGGTTTGAACTTTTGTTGCGAATGTCGCATTTCAACAATAATGAAGTACAAAATGTAAACGGTCGCTTGTATAAAATTAAACCAGACATCATAAAAAATATTACATAAGAGGATGCGACTTGCTCGATAAAGTAATGTTCAGCCAGGTATTTGTTAAACTGATTCCTAGAAAAATGAATTTATTTGCTTTGTTGTGTTGTATATCTTATACTATTTATATACTTTTCTTGATAATTGTGATTCTTGCATTATTTAAATCGTTGTAAAACATAGACAGAGACAAAACAATATAATTATAAAGCATGATGTGTATATCCTCCACACGGCCAAAAAAAGGTCTTCAAAAACAGTGTCACAGAACGTGTTAACAATTATTTACAAAGACTCACTTGTCTCGTGTTTTGTGTAACCGTTGCAAAACATTTTTATCTTGCACAAAGATCCACAGTCTTGTTACAAAGACACAGGGTGGAAAATCAATTATATCACCTCTTTATTTTTAGATATATGAAAAAACATTTGTCACTAAACCAGCTAAAGATTTTCATCCATGGAAATCTTGGATTATTTTCTTCTTAAAGTTTCTAAAGATTTCACCAATCTATTAAGACGGTTTCTAACTACCTTCTCCGCTTCTAACACACAACGTATAAGGGGAGAACATTTTGTTCAGGAATTGTAACCTACAAGTGGTTAAGCAGCACCTCTATTTCCCTACATACGTTTCCGCAGAAAAAGGCGTTCTCTTCCTTCACGACGTTAAAGCGACACTTCCACGGAATTCTTTCTACAATCTCGCGAAAAGCTGCAGGACCAGTCCTCCATGCACATGGGTTGCTTCCGGTTGCACTCGCACATCCCACTCGCACACCGACGCTTTCTATCCACGAGTCAGTGCTCGGAACAGTAACCGGCGGAACTCCGTGTCAGCATTTTTGACGTGAAATGCTGTAATTCTTGGACGTTTTACCCTCTCCGTGAAAAGAGGAACACCTCCTGCTCTATACTTTTCAACACATCTCTACAACATTGTTTCCGCGAGTGACTTGGAAGAAGCAAGAAACTCATTAGCAAACCGTAGATAGTCAGTTTTTTGAAAATAAATTTCTGAAGGCTTGCGTTTGATTAAAATTTCTTCATTTTAACAAGCTTGCTACTGGTTTCCGTTTCGGTTGACGTTTCGTTCGTGTCGATTCTGTTTTAACAAATTGCTGCACAGTGCATGCAAATAGCACGGCTCTTTCTGGTAACACAAATTTTTGCATAGTTAATTGCCAGAACTGGGATCTAAAAGACTTTTCTAAGCATTATTCAAGTCTGCAATGAACTCCGAATGGAATTGGAAGATCATTAAAAAGTGTAGTTAGAAATTTAAAAAGGTACTAAATATTTTCCTATTGTTCTTGTATCTTATTTGATTCAATTAAATATAGTCTTATTTTTAAGAGTATTTAATACAAGCTCTTATGGTGAACAAATAACATTAGTAGAATTAAAATTTATTCTTTAAGTATTTCTTTCAATTTAATATGAAATAATTATTTTGCTCAACCAACTATACGACCTATCGTTTTATAGACTTCTCAATTTGATCAACTTTTATTATGAATAAGAATTTATTTATTAAGAATACAATTTTTATAGTAGAATGTGTCGTGAAAAATTTTTTTCTACAGAAACTCGCTTTTCCAGTTATATCGCTTCAATTAAAACAATTTTTCACACCACCCCCGATCGTCAAATTGTTACGTGCCGGCTTCGAAATAATCGCATCGCGTACAATTAAATCATAACTGTTCGAATAAATACAAAAAAAAAAGAATAAAATGTGGAAGCCCATACACAGAGACAGAACTAAGCACTATATCGGTCAAAAGTAGAACAACCTTTCAATGGAATTGGGGCTTTCAGTTCAAAATTGGACGACGCCAGAGTATCTCCGCCCAATCCGAAATCTGGCTGATGAACTCGTTCGAAAAAAGTGTCACTCTGTCCTGTAGTGTTTTTTTTTTTTTTTTTTTTTTTTATAAACGCGGGAGAAATCTGCATGTCAGACGCCCCCGTAACTCGGGGGCGTTGACGGGGGCAGTGTAGGTTTCGATCCACTACAACCCCCGCGGCGACCTTTGGACGCACATCCTTTACTTGGCGGATTCGGGGGAGCCACGGGAACTCTCTAAGAATGCTACCGCGACTCTCTCTCTCTCTCGCCTTGGCCGGTCACCTTTATGATGGCCGGCCGCGTCCCGGAGGGAGTTTACGCCCTCCCCCCATTTAACTGACACAGCGGTGCGGGGGTCGCATCCCACGCCGCTCAGATCTCGGCGGCCGCATTTATAATGCCCAGGGCCCCCGCTCGCAGAGTACTATTCTAAACCTGGTCACCTCGAGGGTGACTCAGGTATGCCACTATGGGCATACGCGAAGTCACGAGTGCCCCCCCCCCCCTCCAGCTCCCAACAAAGGGGACACACCTCGTTGTTGGCGGGCGACGGGATAAACGTTCCCGCCGCCCGCCATTATTATCTCCTCCTGGCCCTACGCACCCTCCTACGCAGGGCCATTGGGTGCCTGGGGAGGCTCCCCAGGACACGACTGGCGGCGTCGGCAATGCGTCGTTCCCGACGCCGCCCGGCGGCCTCCTTCTGCAGCATGACCCGCTCACAGAAGGAGACCACCGCCTTCCACTTCCTCTTGCTCCCCAGCATTGCCCCAATTACGCCGGGGAGCGAGAGGTCGCGCCCAATTTCGTCTATTAGGACTCGGCACAGCGCTGAAAAGACGAGACACACCTCCAGCGTGTGCTGCGCCGAGTCCACCGCATCGTCGCAATGGTGACATCACGCCGTCGCTTCCTTACCGATGCGACACAGGTACTGGCCAAAACTACCATGGTCAGTTATCACCTGCGTTGCCCGGTAAGTGAGCCTGCCAAACCGCCTCTCCCGCCACCTGGTGAGGTGTGGCAGGAGAGCCCCGGCGACGCGTTGGCCGGCGTAGGACCGAAGATCCTCACGCCACGTAGCCCACGCCAGCCGCCGGGCCCGGAGCTCGGAATCTTGGACCGCGCCTCCGGCTCCGACGGGGATCCCCGAGCCGTAGGTCCGCACCGCTGCCTCGAGCTCGAAAGGAAGATCCCCGGCCAGAGGCAGCGCTGCCACAGTAGACGTGGTGCGGTATCCTCTAATGAGGCGGATTGCTATCCGCCTTTGCAGCCAGCGCAGGAGCTTCCTAAGTCTCCTACGCTGGCCAGCCAGGACCGCAGGGGCTCATACTGGGGCCCCGTACATAATCATGGACCGCACCACGCCCAGATATAAGCGGCGCACCGCATCCCCGGGTCCCCCGAGAAAAGGCGGCTCATCCAAGCCGCCGCCTTCTCCACTCGGGGGACGAGGCGGTTGAAATGCGCCCCGAAACTCCAGTGGCTGTCGAGGGTCAGCCCGAGATACCTCATCTCGGACCTCACCTCCACACAGGCTCCTTCCACCTGGATCTACGATCTCTGGGGTGCCCTGCACCGAGGCTTCTTGAACCAGATGGCTTCGGTCTTTTCAGGGGCAATCCTCAATCCCAGATCGCGGATCCTCGCGACGACGGCCACCACCGCGACCTCCGCTCGTCGGATGGTCCTCTCGAAGGATTCTCCGACGGTGACCACTAAAGTGTCGTCTGCATAGCAAACTGTAGTGGCCCCGTCAGGGAGTGAGGCCTCCAGGACGGAATTATATCCGAGATCCCACAGCAGTGGACCCAAGACGGACCCCTGTGGGACCCCGCACTCAACTCCCCTCCGTGTCCACTCGTACCGGCTAGGGTACTCAATGCACATGTCCCGCAGGTAGGCCCCGATCACCGCCCTTAGATAAGGAGGCACCCGATCGACCACAAGTACCTCCATAATGGCGGACCAGGGCAGAGTATTAAAGGCATTGACGATATCTAACGATACCGCCAAGCACACCCCGCCCCGTGCCACGGCCCCCTCCGAGAGGAACTTGACGCGGTCGATCGCGTCTATCGTCGACCGTCCCTCTCGGAAGCCGAACTGGCTGTCCGCGAGATCAGAGCCAACCCGGGACAGGTGCCTGGTGAGACGGGCAGCGATGATCTTCTCAAAGATCTTACCCGCCTTATCCAGAAGAGAAATTGGCCGGTACGCGGAGGGGGACTCCGCCGGCCTCCCCTCCTTTTTTAAGAGGACCATTCGACCAACCTTCCACAGGTCGGGGAATGTCCCCAACCTGAGCATGGTCGTGTAAAGGGTCATGAGCCTCTTCCCCAGGACGCTTATGGCAAGCACCCAGGCGCGGCCAGGTATTTCGTCCGATCCCGGGGCAGTATTTTTGCTCCGGAGCCATATTACGACCCTGGCCATTTCCTCCTTGCTTACCCCCAACTCGGAGGACCATACGTGGTCCTCCGTCTCGGGATAAGGCCGGGACACCTCCGCACATGGCGGAAACAGGACATCCACGACCCTCCCGAGCAACTGGGGGTCAAGGCTTTCCGTAATAGGGGGCGCCCAGGGACGAAGACGCCCCATAACCAGCCTATACGGGCGCCCTCAAGGGTCCTGATTAAGCGGTCCATACAGCTGTGCAGCCCGCTCCTCATCGGGAGGACGTCGTCGATGGGCACGAGTGTACTGGTGCCGCACGCGTACGCAGTTTATGCGTACCTCCGCAATCGCGCGCGACCACCAATACATCGCCTTCCTCGGGTGGGCCCTGGCCCGGGTCAGAGCGACGTCATAGCGCCCCGGAACCAATAAGCTTCCATCTGCCCGTCGGCAGGCCAAGCCGATGTATTTAGCGAGGCCACGACGTGGACTGGCGCCATCAGAGCGTCCTGGTCGAGGTTCTTCAGGGCCCACCGCGGCGCTGTTTTTCCCTCGCTGTTGTTAGGGCGACGCCGGGGGGAGTCAGCGGAGAGGCCGATCACGATGTATCGGTGATCCGACAACGTCTCGGCCTCTACCGCCACTTTCCACTCCGTGATACGGCGCGCGGCCGGGGGTGTTGCCCATGAAAGTTCAACTATTGAACCCCCATTGTACCGCACGCACGTATGGACCGAGCTTGTATTAAGCGAACAGAGCTTGAGTCCCGCTGCCCATTCCAGCACCCCCGGCCCCTCGGGTTCGTCCTGGGGGACCCCCAGCCGTAGCCTTGGAGTTAGAGTCCCTCAAAACCAGCACTGGATGGGGATGGCAGCGGGAGACACATCTCCCTACCCCGTCCAGAAGCCGGTTGAACTTCTGGAGGGGCTACCTATTAGGTGCGTATACCGCCACCACCGCGGTTCCACCCCAATCGGCAGCCAGGAATCCCCGCCCGCGCTCAATGATTGAAAGCGGCGGGGATCCCGGCTGCCCGACCCAGAAATTTGCAGCGGTGCCAGTTGAGTCTCCTATCCAACTCGGACTTTCGGGGACTCTGTTGGGGTCCGACACGACAGCCAATCTGGAACCCTGCTCGGCCAGATTTTGGTGCAGGAGATCATGTGTCCTGTCCGAGCAGTTGAGGTTGGCCTGTATAATTCGGCCCTTGGGTCCCATCACACGGCCTGCTCGCACTCCATGGTCGCCGTCTGTGCGGCGGCCTTCGAGGCCTTATCGGCCATCTCCGCCGTTGGAAGCCATGGGAGCGCCCAGTGGCACTCCTTGAGTTACTGCCAAGGCAGAGGAGCTGGCCGCTGCCTTGGCTACCCTCCTCATTCTCGATTTGGGCCGCTGGCCCCCCTCGCGGAACACGCTCGGCGGAGCAAGGCGGTGACTCGCTGGTTTGCCCGCTGTCGAGCACAGCGGGCACTTGGGCGTGGCGTTGCACTCGCTGAGCTTGTGGCCAGCCTCACCACACCCATAACATCGGCCGGTCCTGTCCTCGGCGGCAGTGCACCGCTGCCTTGTGTGGCCCATGGCCATGCAGCGGTAACACTGTAGAGGCGGAGCGCTCAAAGCCTCCACGGATGCCAGGGTCCAGCCCACCGTAATCTTCCCTGCGACCGCAAGTTTCCTTGCAGCCGCAGCGGATAGCTGAACCCAGAGGGTGCCGAGTTCTGAGGAGGACGACCGGATTTCTCCGGTCTTTACCTCCTCCACCTGGCATCATCCAACTTTTGCGGCGGCCGCCGCTACCTCCTGGGAAGTAGTCGAGTCAACGATGGCTCGGACCCTCAGGTCTGCCCTCTTGGTGGGCCTCGCGACAAGCGCCCCAGTTCCCGCCAGTACTTCGACCATCTTGGCCGCTAGGGCGCTGGCCTTAGTGGCCCCCTCGGCCCCGGGATCTCTAGGATGATAGCCCCGGTCACGGTCCTCCGTCCTGTAGTGTTGCGATGTTTTAAGAACGCAATTGGGAAACTCGATTTCGAGTCGGAGTGCTGTAAATCAGTTGTCCAGCCGCTTTCCTTCCTTTTCTGTTTTGCTTTATTTCTACCCGCACAATATTACGCGTCGTCTCGGAGGATTAGGGCGCCTCCCAATATTCATAAAATATTAGGAATGAGTATTCATAAAATATACCTTATTCCTTTTATAAGTATTCCCAGTATTTATAAATGTATCCGAGATCGTTTTGAAGCTTGAAAACTCTACTTTTGTAATTCCATGTTCATTTTTGTCTAAGATTTATTTGCGTGACATAGGGAGTGGAAAACTTAGTACATATTTTCTTGAGAAATGCCGTGATTTAGAAATCTCTATGTCAAACATCGTTGAACATTGTTATAGAACGAATCTATAATGGAGTGGATTTGGAATTTGGATTGGTTTTTTGTCCTTGTAGTGCTGCAATATTCAAATATTGGTCGATTCAGAACATTTTTCCAATGTTTTGACGAACATTTGAATTCATTACATTTTCGAAGAAAAAAGAAGAATAAAAGATGAAAGATGGATTGCAAAAGTAAATGCCTCAAGCTTTGAAATTAGTGTGAATTTATTCATGCACGACTCGTTTTTACCAAATTGCAGTAGGTTAAATATTGCGGATTTTTCGAAAATAGGAAACTCGCGAGTGCTTTCACGAGCGACTGTATGTATATCGGCAGCGAACGGACCGAACCATCAATTTCAAACGGCCGAAGTTCACCAATTCGAGAAATGACGTGCTCGTGAACATTCCTCACTTTCCTTGCGCGTGTAATTGACGGAGCAGCGGGAAAAATTTTCCCGTGGAGACGAAGAGAAACGGCTCCAATTCGCCGCTCGTCGATAAATCAATGCTGTCTTGGACCGCTTCAAGCTCGAATTATTTTAACGTTTTGCCTGCCGGCTGCCCATTAACAGAATTCCTGAATAACTGCGCGATAAATCAGAAAGGAACCGAAAATTTTCAGCGAGGAATTGTATTTCTTTCGAAACTGACTAATTGTTACTTTTCGACTGTTATTATGAAGCTTCGATGAAACTTAAAATTTTAATTCTGATGTTGACTTATCACTTTCCTGTTTTAAGAAGACAGTTATAAATACACTGAAACTCATGTTTCAAATATTTATGGGCAAATAAAAAAGTTTTACTTTGCAGAAAATGAAAAGAAATTCAGATGGAAGGTAACAATTATTTCAAATTACCGGTTAGTATTGAAAGTAGTTGAGCCTAACAAAGTGGATCTAACATTGAATGAAAACATCTTGCGGAATCTTTCCAACATGAATACGTATCTTTCAAATTGTCTGCTGTGATCTCTCAATAATGAGTGATTCTACCTCTGTAAAAATTTATGCGCGTGTAAAATGGATATTCCTTTATTCTTAGTACTAAAATCACGGCAATATTTCAAGTAGCTTTTTTATCGCCTAATAGAGATGAAATTTTTAGGATAAAATGGACATTTCTTCTTTACGTGGCTCATTTCATAGAAATGCGTTTCTCCTTGCCTTATTTTAGTACGCACTGTAACCATAACTATCTGGACCGTAACAAAAAGAATCGTGACAGTAAAATAAGGTACAACAAAAAGGTTAGATTATAAAAGCTATAGTGTCGTTTTTTTGAACTTATTGAATATGAGGAGGAAACACGAATATGATAAATATTTTAAAAAATCATTCTTCCTTCAAGATTTGTCGCCATCATCCACAATTCTTTGAAGTTATACGTTTTTGCAATAATATAACTTTTCAACTGTATCTGACAAAGTTTCGCAAATGTATTCACAATAATATGAAATTAACATGGTTGGATTTTCCTTAAAAAGGGAACTAATATAAACGGCCATAATTCTTAAATAAAAGTTAGTATCTCGCAGAGTATCGAATCTGTCTGCCATAAATAACGTGAGTTTAGTTCGAGGAGAGTTTTTCAAGTTTTCTACGAATGGGGACCATCTGTATAACCAGGAGAATGCTATGCATGTAAATAGGGAAGGAAAATAGGCGATAAAGAGGATCGGTTTAGATAAGCAATCCCTTTCGAATTCATGATAGCTGAAACAGCTTTCTCCTGTTAACATTTGAATATTTTTACCTATTTCGTGAGCTATTCGAAAACATACTGTTTCAAAATTTCAAATCATCGCCTCCTTTATGTTGGAAACAAATTATTTAATTATTATTGGGTTGGGGAATAAGTTCGTAGCGTTTTTTTATTTTCTCTTATTTTACAACGATTTGTTGCTGTTTTACAAAGTGCGTCATATTTATTCGATAGAGCTGTCTCTGCTCTACAAAACTGTGCTAATTTTTCTTTTAGTCATTTAATTTGTTATTATTTTTGAGGCTGTAGCGTAACATGTTTGGCGACCGAAATAACAATTCGAGCCGTACGCTTGTAGATGCCAAGGTTTTGGCGAAAAAAATATTCCTTGACGTTTGCTAGTACGGAAATTACCTTATTCCTTTAATAATTTTTTTATTACTTTCACGTGTACTGCAGAACTAACCGATGAATGTCGCCGGCCGCGTGCCGCTACCCGGCCAAGCAGACCAGGGGGATACCTTTCTTCCCCGCTAAAACTGGACACAGGGTTAGAGAAAGTCACCACCGGCAAATCGCAAAAGATCATACCTTTTTGGGAAACAATCAATAAATAACCAAAAAACGAAAGTTCTCCAGCTATTTTGCCACATATCAGAATCACGCGACTACGCTGTACCGACTATACTGTTCTCTTATTTTACAACGATTTATTGCTATTTGCCAAAGTGTGTGAGCTGTTTCTGTTCTGCAAAACGATGCTAATAGTTACAACAATTAATTCATCCATTATGTATTCGCTGTTATTGTTTACGACCTCCTCCGACCTCTCGACCAATTTGTTGATATGTGGAATAAATTAAAAATAAATTAAAAATAAATGAAGGAATAAGGTAATTCCCGTACTAGCAAACGTCAAGGAATATTTTTTTCGCCAGAACCTTGGCATCTGCAAGCGTACGGCTCGAATTGTTATTTCGGTCGCCGAACATGTACCGCTACAACCTCAAAAATAATAACAAATTGAATGACTAAAAAAAAAAATTAGCACAGTTTTGTAGAGCAGAGACAGCTCTATCGAATAAATATGACGCTGTTACGAGCCGAGGGCCGGTGCACACGTGGCCGGAGATAAATGAGTTTGTGCGGATATTTTGAAAGGAATGCGTGGACTGGCCGATGCCTATTTCATCACCGGGTCGCCACCTAGTAGGATAAGGTTTCACGGACTGGCCGTTGCCTATTTCATCAACGGGTCGCCGCTAGTAAGAAATTGCGTGGACTGGCCGCTGCCTATTTCATCAACGGGTCGCCAGTAGGTGTAGGGATGGTTCACGGACTGGCCGGCGCCTATTTCATCACCGGGTCGCCGCTAGGTGTAAAGGTAGGGTAAGCGTGGACTGGCCGATGCCTATTTCATCACCGGGTCGCCAGTGGGTGTAGAGGTAAATGGTTTCGTGGACTGACCGGTGCCTATATCATCACCGGGTCGCCACCAGAAGGAAATTGCGTGGACTGGCCGCTGCCTATTTCATCACCGGGTCGCCACCTGATTGGGTAATGGGGTTTTGGATTGACTCTAATTTTGCCTCGTAACTTCGAAAGAAATATTAATAGATACACCTCGAGCGGCAAAGGTGTATCTTTGTGAGATTGTTACCAACAACTGACTCGAACTGGGAGATGGAATGAAATAACTTGTACACTGAATTGCAAGTAAAAACTAATATAATGTATTAAACAAAAAATTGACGGGAAAAAATTTGATCTCCGGGAATGGAGTTTCGCGTGAAAAATTTGATTCTGCATTTTTTATTTATTTTTCCACGTGAAATGGTCTCTCGCATCACTGAAATCTGTGCAACAATTTTTGCAGAAAATTAGTTCGACGGGATTTAAGAAGATCCCTCTGTTCCACAGATATTAGCCGTTTAAGAACAAACGAGCTGCGTTAATATTAATCCGCGCGGGATTAGCAATTTTTGTTGTGAAAGCGGCACGGTGTTGCAATCACAGGAGCTCATTGTTGCAAAGACTGCATCGATGCAGAAGGTCTACAGTTTGCATCCGTATCAAAAGCAGCTGGAATGCTTAATCCCTACAAAGTCCCGCCTATGCTTTTGCGATGCGGTATTCAATTCGGTTAATCTACCTGGAATTTCTACCGGTAACTCTCGCTCCGAACTCGAAAGATAGAAAAGAAAAATTTCCTCGAACTTTTAACAGAATTTAAATTAGTTGTAGCGGTCGCTAGAAGTTTCTATAAAGGCTATATTTTACAGAGCAAAGTTTGCCTTGTTTCACGATTTGTTCGATATTGTAATTTTTATTATTATACATAGCAATAACAATTCTGCGAGATTCAAATGAATAAATGATGAGATTACAGTTACCTGTAAGTACAGAAATGTTAATTGTAATACCTAATATTTTTTTCCCTTTTCTTAAAAAATCTACCTTGAGAATTTAGACAGAACACTTCGAAAATTTGCCGAATACGTAAAGAAAAAAGTTCTGTTTTCCAAAAATACAAGTATGCCTTATAATTTTTATTAGGTCTAATGCTTGACTAGATTCAGAAATTAATTTTTATTGTAATATATTCAAATGAATTAAACTTTACGAATTGAATCTGAATTTGGCTTTGAATTTAAACAATTTCGACAGCATCTAATGCGATGAATATAATCTTTCTAGTTTCAGTTTATACATTAAATTTCTTCGATATTTTAGTATGTTTAGGAAAGAAAGTATTATTGAAGAAAATGTTATTGTCTATCGTTGATACATAATATTGCTATCTTTGGACGAAATAAATCGTAAGCGTGAACTATGAAACTTCGTCGATAAGTCCAACGGAACAATGATCGGTTCACACACGTTAGCATTACCATGAGACCTGACATCACGTGGTGATAACACTTGGTATGGTAATTTTGGAGTATTGAACTCTCTAAAGCGACCGGGACCTTTAACTGCCTGTAACACAACGGATCCGTTCCAAAGGCAGCAGTTATCGATTAATTAATGTACCATTAACAAAAGGAGCAGTATTTGGTTCGCGTTCGCTCTAACGCGATGTTTGTTGAATATAATCTCTCGAAACCTGTACAATTGCATAAACGAATGCAGAAACAAGTACACTGTTTCGAGCGGGCCATCATTTCGAAATGCAACCTTAACAAAGTCACGTTTGTTTTTAGCAGTAATACGCCTTCATTAATTATTGTGTATTATCATGCATATAATTGTGTATACTGTCATGCATATTCACGTTTCAAGACTATGTAATTAGGAATTAAAACATTGACAATTTAATAAACATTTCCCACGGTTGAAAGCAGCCTTCGTACCCGACTTTATTCTTTATAAAAACAATTACATGCGGTATTCTATTCAGAAGTATGTAGTTTAAAATAATTACTGAGATTCGTATGTATAGCTGAAAATAAAAATTCAAACACTATAAGTGTAGTAAATATAACTACATATAATAATAGCAACTAATAACTGTAAGTAAATACAATAATTGATCTAAATTACCTTTCTCTTGTTGACGTTAATCTTTCATTTTGTTAATATTAATCGTTTTTCTATTTGGTATTCAGTGGATGTTTATCGTAGATAAATGTGTAGAATTTGCTGTGTAATTCTATATCTTGGTTTTTAGATTATCGTCCATAGTATGCTACACTTCATCATTTTTTTCAGTAGCCGGACAGTAATAGTCGGCGTAAAACGCGCAACTCGATGGCGAATTATGAAAATTTGATATTCTTCAGCTACTGCGATTACGCAACGTCCGCATGTTTCTTTTGTTACAATATAATTTTCTGACGAAGTTATTGTCACTAGGGAATGAAAATGTGTTGATAAATAACATACATTGTACTTTCCGGTAAAAGCATACTCGCCAGCTGCATGCACTCTGTCATTTATATTTCAATCAATAATACGTGCAATTTTCCCGTTAAAAATCCCAAACAACTTAATAAATAAATCTGTGGGGATTCAGTGATGAGGTTCTGGAAGGAGATTTACACCAATGTTTCACCGCACGGGAAATTACGATTGTTTATTGATAACTCGCGTTTACTATACAGGTAGTACAAACTAACGGAGCGGCGCGGATTGACGGTTGTGCGACTAGGTATTGACTAGAAATAACTGAGAGCTTCCGTGCTGTTCGTTCGCCTTTTTATTCTGTCCTTGCCCAAAGGACAGCTTGTCCTTTCGACAAGGACCGCGAGACGCTTCGTTCAGCACGTGCTTTCTTGGCCGCGCGCAAGCCCGACCATAAAGGTATTTCCGTATACCTCTTGCTAATTTATGGTGGGCTTGCGGAGAAACGGAAGAACCGTTCTCGGGAGGTTCGTAGCGGCACGGCCGCTACAAATCAATTAAATCGAAATTCCTCTGTCATAGATTAAAGTTATTAACTTATTTTCTGTACATGCCAAATGAATTCTTTAAAAACATATCTGTGTATTAGTGTGTGTTCAGGCATTTTCGAGATACGCGAAACGTTACGAAATGTCAGAATCTCCCTTAACTAATTTGCTAATAGAGCTTTCGATTCAGCTTGCAAATTAATTAAACACAAATAATGCACCCACGCATGGCGTAATCAACAGGATTGAACAACCAAACTTTTCGAGCAAAATTAACTATTAACTATTTCCCAAACAAGCTAACGGACAAGTCATTAAAATAATTGTATTATGCATGTCTGTAGTTATAGCATAGTGTTACAGTTTCGTTTGTCGAAATCAGAGCCACGGTTTCAATGATTCAAGAGAGGTGTACTGACAATATTGAAGCAATAAGTGAACTAAAACTGCTTGTCATTATCTTGTCTAACTAGTTAAACATTCAAATAATTATAATTTCCGTTGTCAGAGTCAGAATCAGTTAGATCATAAAATTAGAAATACTTGAGCAAAACGTCTGCATTTGTTAAATTCATTTTTATAATTCTATTCACACATGAAACTTAATTTATTAATTATTCATTATGTCACCGTAGTCGACGTTTCATCTTCTAACGGAAAATTAATTCATTGTCAAACATTTTGTGTCAGCTACATTTGACATCCTTTGCTCGAAAATAATTGCTGTTGCGGTAACGGAGTTATTAAGCTGGTCCAGTTAAACGATAAAGCAACTCGTTGCTATAACCGCATCGCTCAACATAATTATAAAGAATAATGATAAAATCGCAGTTCGCAATTACTGATAATGAGGTTAAACTGTTTCCAATTATAACAAACGGGGCCCCAGTTATAAGTATCTACTGCAACGCTCCCACTTGGTTTTTTGACGCTGACTTGCACCAAAAGATAAAAAGTTTTTCCAGTTCAAACAGTTCTATGTACTATAAACTGAATTTTGAAGCAAATTTAGGTCAAAATACCCAAAAATAGAATTTATAAAAATTCTCATAAGATAAAATGTAATTAATTTGAATTAACGGAATCATTTCTTTGTATTTTACAAGTTTCTGCTCATAATTTGAAATAAAAACAAACGAATCAAATTTTATTCGACATTACCTAATAATTATTTATCTGGATAAAAATGTGTACGAATAAGATTTTATTGAAATAAGAATATTCTAATATTCTAATAATAATTATTCTATAAATAATAATCTATAATATAAATATATTCTTATAAAACTACGTAAAAACAAACACTATCAACAATTATACGCATCAGTATTCGAGTAATTTTACAATTTTAATCTTTAATCTTTAATTCATCCTATTTGCATTTGAATAAGAAACAACTTTTTCAAGGTTTTTCTCTACTCGTGAATAAAACAGTCTCTCCATGGAAATAGGTAAGATTATACACGCAACAGAATATTTATCCGTAAATCTAATTCCCCGAGTAAAACTCATCCCCTTAGTCGCGAACGTTTTAGCGTAAAACCTCCTGCAAAAAGCTGCGAGATAATACATATTACAAGACCTACGGTTAGCGGAAGCTATTGTGGCTGGGATTCCTTTTCTCTGAGTTTCAGATCTGAATTTAATTTCTCGAAAGGTTACACCTTTTTCCGCTGCAGCCCTTTTTCGTAAGAATACGGCAACGCGTCCTAGATACTTTTCACCGGAACCAGCGCGAGACGTTCCTATATTACCAACTAGACTGCGGATGTTAATGCGAATTTCCATCTCCGTGAACAAATCGCGAAAATGGAAGTGTGCGACATTTCATGTCCTGACAGGAAACAAAAATTCGATTTCTATTTCCTCTGTGTTTTTAGAAAAACATAGTACATACATTTAACCAGTGTATTTGAAATATTGATAATTGAACTGTAAATAATATACATTCGTCGATTAAAAATGTTTAATGTTTATTCTGAATATAATGTAACGTCAAATAATGTGAGCTGAATGACATTTGCATAATACAATGTGTCAATACGCGTATTATCATATAAAATCATAAGAATAATGGAAAAGGTAAATATTTCTTCTATTATAGTTCTTTATTTTAGTCAGCACTGAAGAGATTAAAGAAAATACTGTGCTTATAACAAACTGTTGCCGTAAAGATGGTGTCAGAGAGCATATGAAAGAACTTTTCGGTTTCCACATTCTAATCCCGGCACATGGGAGAGGTCTTTGGCGAACGATTTCCTTCTATTTCCTTCGAAATAGGTTGTGCTTGTACTTTGCGATTACGTTTGAAAGTGAACGATGTTCCGGCAAGCGCGTAGCACATGCTTTCCAGCTCGCAAACTCTTTGCAGAAAGAATCGCGGCGTTTGCACGCGAAATCCACCTTTAGAAATCGATATGCACGCTTCAAGGTAAATTCATGAACGAACAAGCGTGCCGAGGGGTGGAAGCCGGCGGTGCAAGTAACTTTTAACGATACAGGTCCTAGATTGTGAACGCAGCGTGCAGATGTTCAGGTATCATAGTTGCCGAGACGCATCGATCACAAAATGGGAGGAGCACGACGCGACGATTGAATTTTGCAGGACTGTTTTGCGGAGTTCGAAAAATAAAGTTCGATCAGGATATACGTACTTCCGAGGGGAAACAACACGAGACGAGCTTGATACGTGCTCGTCTCGTGGTTAATTCGAACTGGAAATGTTAAGTTTATCACCGATGGCGCGTAAGTGCGAAAAGATAAATCTAGTCACTCAAATTTTAAGTATATTACCATATTCATTTTGAGCGATCATGAATGGAGAACAATATTTTATTACAAGAAATGTAAGTCTGTAAGTACATACTTCAGAGCAAGTAGGATTCGTTACATTAATCACATTGGTGATCGGTCACGAGTTAACTAGTGTTCTTATATCTAGATATTGTAAAATTGCATACAACAAATAAAAAATAATACAAATAAGCAAACAATGAAAAAATTAAAACAGAATAATGAATAAAATAAAAAATTATAGAAAAATAAAATTAATATTTTTGTTGATACAAAATAAATTTGTACCCTATGTTAAGAGGTTTACTACATCTAAGAATATGAATATAAATTATATTCTTATAAGTTATTTCTTAATTTATTTTACAAAAATTATAACATGAGAAAAATATCTTATAATAAAAATGAAGTAATTTTGAGTTGAACTTCTCTGAATACATTTACTATCTGAGAAAATTTATTTAAAAGGATATAAAAATAAACAGTCAATTCAAATCTGCAACTATAGAAACAGATTTGTTTATGTATTATATGTGTATTATATAGTATTATGATTTGTTATGTATTATATTTCATTTTGACCTGACACGTAAGATCAGATAAAACCCAATAGGAAATAATCAGTCGCAATTTAATGAGACAATTAAATCATTGGTAATATATACTGCATGAATATCGCATAATTAATATTCATGCATCAAAGAACTGCAATCCAATTACTCAAAAAATTCAATTATCATATTCGAAGGAAATTTGAAGCGCGCGTGAAAAATAATTAAAAAGGTCGTCGAAATTCATGAATATTATTATCCAATTTGAAAATCCCAGAGAATCAAGCACGATAAATTAAAAAGAAATTTCGCAGATAACGATCAAATCTAGATAGACACCAGTGAATTGAACAGTGATATTTTTACTTTTTCGTTACAATTAAGTAATTACATTACCTGAAAAAAATTGTATTACTTCTATTTACAAAGCAAACGTTTTTGCATTTGCTCATGAACTTATATAAACCTTAAATTAACCCTTCCACGACTGCCATCGTATCTGCACGACATACCAATTCACATTTTCATACATTAATAAGTAAATAACATTGTAATTTTAATAATGTTAACAAATTTGCAACATTAATTTCATGATATTAGCGTAACATTGTATCGTATAAATACATGAATGTACAATTATAGGGAGACATTTATTAGTATGTAGTATTGTTATAATTACAATACATTATTCCGACAGAGCTGGCTTAAATATTCAAACCTGGAATATGCAATTTATGTTTAAACTTTTTCAAAAATAAAAACAGCTGTATGTTAATAAAACTTAACATTATATGTTTCCTATTTGTACTAAGAAAAATATTCGAATTTAAAAAACCAATTTTCAAGAATTCTTGTTTTACGTTGCCCTTTGCTATGAAAAATTGTATTTGCATAAAAATTTAGCTACTGCATTTTGAAAACTGAATTATATATTGTTATTGAAATCTTTTATCGATACGTGCGTAAAAATCTGGAATCTGTGTCGCAATAATAAGCAAATTCTAGTTCGTGTCTTTCTATGAATGTCAGACTCTTGTGTGTCCTGTTCCGAATCGAAATACTCGCTCCAGCTCTTTCACAACCTTATCATGTTATGGTTGGTCTCTGTTAGTTCATATGTGGTTTTTCCAAATAAGACCAGTATTTCTTGCGCGGCTAAGACAACAGTCTACCGCAAACCGATCGACGACTGTATTTTATTAATCCGCTACTTTTCCTGATGGAAGTTCCTTCGGCTCTGAAAGCACTTAGTCGGCACCAAAATAAGTTTGGCTGAAATGGACGGCAGACTTCTGGATGAAGAGAGGTTGCGCCGGATATTGGAAATATGATACTCTCTCATCGGAAAAGTTCGAAAGTGAATACTGACTTCAGAGAACATACTTGCTTTCGAGGAAACATGTCGAGAAAATGCGAAATTGTGAAACGCGGCGGCGTCGAAACGCTACGCAGGTCTCAAAGCCGTTAATGATACGTTTTAATGAGGTCATTTAAACAAGAAGCCGTTCCCCAATTTACATGAAAGAAGACCGTAAGCACAGAAGATAAAATATTGCAAAGAAAAGCTAATAAAAGTTTAAGAAATACATTTTCTCCCATGCGTTTAACGTCAGTTCAACTGGCACGCATATTTATTTCACATAGCTAACAAAACAATTATAAAAATTATGATATTTCTTCAAAATATTTCTTCTTAAAAAAAGAAAAGAGTATTTGGTATCATTATCGCTACTATAATTTGAAACAATCAACATTTTTTTAAATAGCTGGAAGTTTCACTTCATTTTCATTGTTAATATAAATATTTTTGTAAAATTTTTTCTCAGTATTATCATTTACTAAGTTTTCATGGATTTGCTGGTATTCGTTTATATTTTTTCAAAAGGAGGCTAATTGAAGAGCTTCACAAAGATTTACTGGCTGTGTAAATTCAGATCGCGTAAATTGATATCATAATGGATATTATATTTACCGTGTAAGAAAGATACTCACGTAAATAGAGGGACGAGTGTAGTTTATGAAATTTCATACCATGCGACGCAAAGTCCTGTTAGTTGAATGAAATTTACTGAAGCTTTGAAGCCATTGACTTCACAGTGTTGGAACTTGATGCTGAAGATATAAACCCATATTAACTTTTTATAAGATTAAACCATAGTCTACCAACCCTTTTTATTCAAAGTCCTGTGTTTGAAGCTTGCATTGTACCTTGTCTCTTTTGAGCGAAGTATCTCCATTATCGATTATTAAAAAAATATTTAATCTGAAAAACGGTTAGTAGATTTACTCCTACAAATACTGGGACGCGTGATGCTGCGTTGAGAACATTTCCAACTCACACCGACATGTCTTTAATATAGATACATTTACTGTTCCCCGAGGTTTCCTCGTATGTGACGATTCAGATATAGAAATATACACAAGTATCTCTGTTTGAATAAATAAAATAAATAAATGAAACACGAAGCTACCACATTACAAGAATTTAAGAATATCTTGACATTATTTTAAACTCACGGTAATTACGAGTAATAAAGAGATAGATCATCATATAATCTCTTACGATCAAGCGATAAAACGGAATCCACAAATGCATTTCACATTTTGGTATAGAATAAAAGTAACTTTTCATTTATTACTAACAGTAATATTAGTTTTTAATCTCGAAAACATATAGGCTGTCTGTGATTGGTATAGGAATAACGGAAGAAAACGCGGTACACTTGATTCGCTGTATTGGAAGGACGAGAATAATGCAGGCGAGTTACGAGAATACAAAGGGATTGTCGATCGACGCTTGCCAACGACCAGCGACTAGCGAAAGATGGATCGCAAGAATTAACGCGGAAAGATTTCCTATAATTTCCCGCGATTGTTCCATGACGGCACGTAATGCATACAATCCAATGCTCGGGAACTGAAAACAACCGAGATATTCAGAAAAGGTATGAATACGGCCCGTCAAGGTTCGAGTATACTCATAAGTCTTCCGCAGAATTGATGTCAGTCGTTGCGAATCCTGCCGGGCGAAATACTACAAAATAATATGTTTAACAACATTTAACCTCTTGTCTCTGTTTAAATAAAGTTTACTAAACCTTTTATTCCATAATATTTTTCATGGCAATCCTATGAGTACGGAAAAATAATCTATCGTCACATATTCGTACAAATATTTAAGTCCCTAGAAACATTTTTCACTGCATTATAATCTTTGTTCCCTTCTTTTTGGTACCATTGTTTCCGTAATTTTATTATTTTTTATTGATTTTTTAATACAATTTTTAAACTGTAGAGAAGTACAGCAAATTCTCTTCAATTGTCTTTCAGCTTGTAAACAAAAATGGACAATTTGGAAAGAGAAGATACGATTATTTATAGTCACCAATTGCTAAAAACTATAAAAACGAACCGTGAAGCTCGAATAATTGTATCTCCTCTTCCCAAATTGTCCATTTTTTTTTACAAGCTGAGAGACAGTTGGAGAGAATTTACTGTAGTTACTTTTAAATATTTTACATTTTCACAGTAACTATTATTTCGTTATAGAAAATCTTAGAAAGATCCAAATGATCTGAAAGATCTCTAAAATTAACCTCGGGAACCCGAAGACTTATTTTATTAATTCAAATGCACACAGAGTCCTCCTTTTCGGCAGTTTTACGAACTATGAAATAAAGTATAAGGGTAAATAAAGGCTTAATATTCTAATGCCCATTTCCACCTCTGTAGACAAGATTAAAATTTCGTGGATGAACGCCACAGTGTCGTTCCAGGGTTAATTATGTTTGTAAGTGGACCATAAATGTAAGGGAAACACACGGGCAATCTGGACTGCTATACGTACATATCTAGAATTTTGGAAAATTAGCAACGGCGCGTAGATTGAAATGAAACGCGAGTTTTGACCACGAAAATTTCGTCTAAAACAATTTGATCATTTATGACTATTTATACATTTTATTATCCGTATACACAGATATAGAAATTCGTGTATTACAGTATACGGATACTGTCAACGCGTACATGTCCAAGTCACATCGCACTGCAACCGATGCGTACATATTTGTTTTCCGATTACATTGTTGTCGCATCATGATCAAACTTCACTGTACCGCATTATGGGAATAAATGTGTATGTGTTAAAAATCCATATGTATCCGTGAACCTGTGTATTTAATACTGCACGAGTAATCGCGCATTTGAATTATACGGAACTAGACCCGAATTCGCTTATGATTTTACTGTCTCATGTCGTAGACAGCGCGCAGTTACCATAGAATGGCAACATTTTGTAGCCTTAAAGTATGCAAGAGTTGTGTTTTTAATATGACAATGTCAAATAAAAATATGTAATTGCATCTAGAACTTTTTGTGTTCTTATCTTTATTTTTAGAAATTAGCCTTCCTCTGGTATTTACATAATTTTTATTATGCGGCAATGCCCGAAATCCCAATTGCATCAGTCCGCCTCGCAATTTCGAATCGTCCGATAACCTTGAACCGTGCGACGATTTCGGACTATGTACCCGTGTTACGAACGCATGACCGAGACCGCCTGACTTTTTTCGAGCACGACTGAGTCCGATAACTCGAGTACCCACACATCTCTAGATTTCGCACGATACAGTTAAACAACCGCGAACTGTTGGTTACGATTCTTTACTCCCATCAAAAGGAATACAATCGGATCAACCAAACCAAATTTCCCATTATTCGATTCTGCATGCAGATATACCTATTAACCTTCCGCCTCCTATGCCGGAGTCATTCGTGACTCGTTGTAACATACACAGTACCGGAGTTGCTTGTGTTAGTAGCAAAGAGACCGCCAATATTTAGACTATCGTAGTATAGTAGACTGTCTCGTATAGTGTTTTCACTGGCCCCATCATAATGCCGTTATTATATTCCTGGCAATAATCCCACCATAATAGGAAACGTCGCTGATTTTGAGGCAGATTAGTTGTATACAACACTTTGTGAGAGAAAGACGTACGCCAAGAGTTCTATTATATATACTTACTAATTTATTATTCACTATTTCCATTATTTTTGTTATCTTCGCCATTGTTATATTCGTTTACTCCTTGGTAAAATGTCTACCTCTCAAAAAAATGATCAATTTCTTATTGATGAGATTGATGTGCAACATATTGCACCAATGAACACTACACATTGCAAAATCTTCCACGCAAATGTTCACTTACCAAACAAAGTGAACATATACATAGAAACAGAAGATGAGTACTTTCATTTATTTATCAATGACGAAATAATCGACGATATCATATTATGGACAAATAAAAAAGCGAGGGGGAGCATGCCATCGAACAAGATATGGAAACCAGTAGACCGCATAGAAATGGATGCATTTTTAGGCCTACATAGAAATGTTATAAGTGCCATTGAAGCGACAGAAAGAAGAATTTTGAAACCGCCAAGAGCTGCAGGACAAAAGCGCGCAAGATGTTGTTTTTGCATAGGGAGCAACAACAGATGTTTAATAATGTGTGAAAAATGTCAGCGTCATGTATGCAACAAAAATTGAAACAATTTTATGTAATATGTGTAAAAAATGAAATGTATAATAAAAAACATTGTTTCTTTTCAAGAATTCATTGTGTTTTTTGTTCCTATTTTTCTATTTCCTAACAATACATATATGTATTGGTCAAAGTCAAGACTCGAACGGCCGTCACTGGCGGAGCCAATTACCGAGGCGCTCGTGTAACCATTCATATGTATTAGTGAAGTATCGGTGTGAGTCAGAAATGACTCCGCACAGGAACCCGTGCTGCAGCAGTCGGAGGGTTAAACGTTAGTCGTCACAAATGGTTATTTAATCTCCCAAATGTGATAAACGATATTCTTCATTATTGAGACCATATATTCCGGAATGTGACCAAATTCTAGTATTAATTAAAATTCTGCTGCAGTAACTTACCAATAACCGATAAACGTGCAGAAATATGCTCTACTTTTTTCTCAGATAACTATTCTATTCTGCGACTTCAGTTTTTACAAATACTTCCACTTGTTTTAAACACTTAATTTAATCGCTAAAACCACTTTGACACTTTAATAAAACAATATAAATAATACTGTTATCACTTAATTGGAAAACACAAGCTTTCTTTTCATTAACACTCCTCCATATTATTCAACTGGACATGTGACAATAATTTCGCGGGAGAAGGGTCAAATTGAAGTTGTCGATCTATCGATGTTACGTGATGTGATCACAGATTCAGTAATGCTTGTGCCAGCACTGGAAAAGGTAGTGCTTCTCGATTAAACAATAAAAATATGTCAATTATCGTATAATTGAAGTTTGAATGTTACTCCAGTAAACTGCTGTAATTTAAACGTGCTAGTGCTATATCGGTATCAGGTGTGACGAAGAAGATACAGAACGACATTGTTCCGTCCTGGACATAGGACCCCCAAGTACGATTTTCAAACAAGAGGGTCAATTTACGATAATGATGCTAGCAATGATAAAAGGCTATTTTTGAGGAACCGAACCATTAAGTAATTTTCATATTTCGAATGAAGAATGATTATCCGTTTACAATCTTTTGCTTTCGGACTCAATAGCCAATGCTAGCATCATAAAACTTCCGAGATTTCAAAAGAGCCCGGCAAGGTAGAGGCCTGAAGGTCCAAGACAGGCGCGCGACTGTTCCGCGATCGGATGTTATACGGGATGAGCAGACCTGGAGGAAATCCCCACTTTAACACTTTTCCACCTCCACCAAATTTTCTCGGCAACCGAGCTTTCGAAAAAACTTGTGCGACAGCGAAAAATTAGAATCGTTTTTACATCGAATACAGCAAGTTCGTCAAGGCAAAGAATCGTTTTTGCACCGAGTGCAGCAAGTTTAGAATCGTTTATCCAGTACAAATCGTTTATAACAACCGAAATTAGCTACAACTGCAGCCGAGTCCTTTTGTAGCTAAGACCACTTCTGTGCAAAGTGTAAATAAACGGATTCTCCGGAGTTAGACTTACAACCTTTCTTCGTTAAAGTGTCGTAAATCCAAGTCGCCAAACGAGGCGAACGATACGACACCACAGACATAGAGCTTGTAAAGCCGTTTTCAATAATGCCTAATTTTGAAGGTAGATGGCTTGTAGTTCTTGAGATAATTAATGTTAATGTTATTAATAAAATGTCAACAAGATGCACTGAATTACAGTGCCAGGTAGACCGTATCAAACCTGCCATCTTTCTCCACTTTCTAATATTTTTAGTACTGTGCTAGCATGATGGTATCCTTTCACTCGCGTTACTGGGAACGATTCGACTACGACCGATGATGCCCGAACTGTTTACAGATTTACACCGTGCGCACACTTTCCCATTCGGTCTGAGTCGAATCATTCCGCATAGGGATGTCGGTTTTGAATAGGCATTGTGTACACACGTGTATATACATAGTTAATACATTCGTGTATTAACTCGTGTACTTACTAATACACGGATACATGAGTGTACCTGTAATACATGAGTACCTGTACATGAGTTCACCTGATGCATTACCTGTAATTAATGTATCCATGTTTTCAGCCGTCTGCCTCCAAAACTAAGTATCATTGGATTCAGCTTGCAAGTTCTATGTCTTGATAGTCTTCTTTATTAAACTTGTTACAGATATAGCACTAGCACGTTTAAATCACAGCTGTCTATTCAAGTAACATTAAAAGAATTATTATACAATGATTAACATATTGTCATTGTTTAATCGATAAGCATCACCTCATTCAGTGTTGGTACATAACATAATATCGATATATCGACAACTTCAATTTGACATTTCTCCTGCCAAATTGTTGTCACGTGTCCAGTAGAACAACATGGCGGAATGTCAATGAAAAGGAAGTCTTGAGTTCTTCGATTAAATGATAGCAGTATTATTTATACTGCGTTACTGAAGCGTCGAAGTAGTTTTAGCAATTAAGTTAAGTGTTTCGAACAAGTGGAAGTGTTTGTGAAAATTGAAGTCGGAAAATAAGATGGGCATCTGAGAAAGAAGTAGAAGATATTCCTAGCGTTGGTCTACTCAGCTATCATGGAGATCTATATTGCTTCTATCGGTTGTTGGTAAGTTGCTGCACCAGAATTTTAATTAATATTCGAATTTGATCACATTCCGAGATATATAATCTCAATAATGAAGGAGATCGTTTATCATATTTTTGCTCATTTGGGAGATTCAATAACCATTTATGACTAATAATGCTTAATGCGCATATCGTGATATAGAATCAAATAACGAGGAACTTTTTTTCGCTGAATGGTCAAACATACTTACCGACAAGACTCGGTTCGGTTCGAATACAGCCGTGAAACATTGTTCGTGTGTCGAATGTACCGGACCGGATCGATACCATATAACACAGATATACATTCGACGCACCAACAATGTGGACGGTCTGTGTCGGGACCGAGCTTGGGACCGGTTTTGGACACATGTATACTGATGACACACTGTTAAGTGTATTGATATATCCATGTATTAATTTCTATACTTTTCATTACACGAGTACACATCTTACGAGTATACATTTATTTAAAAAAGTGTTATCACACTAAAGCTTCATTTTTTTATGTTCAGAAATGTTATTTACGGCAATTGGAGGACAGTGTGCTCGTTAATCCAAATAATTCACTACCTGTATACCAATAAGGTAGTGATATATACACAGATACCCGTGTCTTAAACCGTGTATTTCTTTACTTACGGGTACAAGGGTATTGTAATACATGAGGTTAAGACGTGTACCCATGTGTTTCATCACCCTTGTATTCGTCTAATAAGAACACGGTTTATACATGGATATATTACACGTTTAATGGGTACCTCTAGTTTTGTCCCTAATGAATCGTGACCAACGGCTAGCGTTTGTTTAGCTGCTCCACGCTAAATCAAGTTACAAAACTCTCTGTGACCTTGTTCACGAACGTTTGTTTCTGCGTTTCGTATGGCGCATTTTCTTCCTTATTTGTCACACGCGATTATCGACTGCGGCAAGTAAAATGAAAATGAAGTCAAAAATTTCCCGTGGTAAACATACAAAGCCTTATCACTTACACTTACTCAAAGCCTGACAAACAAAAATGATTCCTAACCGATGACGAAAATGTTGAAAGTAACAACTCGAAATTAAGAATCGACCTACCATATGAAAATTGCAACAACGAGGAGCTTGTGCAAACGTAAAAAGGTTGCAATATTAAACATTCATATCAGCGTTGCATGTAGCAGACTGCGAAATGTCATGAAATTACCAGAAGTTCTGTTTTGTATTCATTCAATTCTTTTCCAGGACAAGTGCAACGTGTTGCAATAAAAATATTGAACTTCACTTTTCAATTTCACACGACTTTATGAACTCATTGCCCTTTTAGTGAGCACAGGTGACAATGATAATTAGTATAAATAATATATTCGATACTTAAAGTCATCAAATCCATAATTTAATTATTGATATTGGTATTTTTTCTCATTTCTGGCAGCGAGATTTTTGAAACATCTACTATATATTAATACCCTATTATATATGTTTTAAAATTCTATATAGGCCAAATTTATTATGAAACGCCGTCATCATAATGCGCTCCTACTCCCGACGTACTTTTTACGATACCTTCATTACATCGCAAATTTTGAACTTATTAACATGCAAAAACGTCTAAACACTTCCACAAAGTGGATTTACGACAGACATGTGTGCGATCCAGTTATCCTCCCTATCTGTTGTTTTCCACTTGATAATACGACATTCTATTTTTAAAGAATAATATTCTTATCGTGAATTGTGTAATGAGAATGTTTAATTTATGTCAACTACTTTAGGATACATTTTCATTTGCAAGAAGTTTACAGCTTTATCAGCATCGTGTCATTACAAAAGTCGAAAATGTATTGCAAAATGTGTACAGAAAGACAGTAAATTAATTTCATTTTGCTGCTATAGAGAATTTCCTTATGTGCGAATTTTGTAATATCAAAAATAAATAAATAGTAGTATAAAAATATTTCATGCTTAAATGGTATTTTTTTTCTTACGAAAGTCGAGAAAAACTGGGTTACACATATCCGGTAACGTGTATTAAAGGTTGGATCAGAGAACCTGGAAATCGCGAGTTTTCAGATAAAGTTCGTGGTGTTTATTTTATCGCACTTCTTTGCAGGGAACATAACATGTATGGAAAGAGAGAACTCTATAGAAATGTGTACACAACCATAATACCGAAAGAAACATTCCTGCAATCATTTGCATTTTATGAAAAATTTTATCATGTACATAAACTTCGACACAGGAATTGCTAAAAATATTGTATTGGGTTGGTGCATATGAAATATTGGATTTTTAAGCGAGTATATAAAACTGCATATCTTTTTTCAAAAGCTATTGATTTAATCAAAATGTGCCCCATTTGTTTCAATACACTTTTCCCAACGCGAGTTTAATTCATAGATGTCCGTCTTCAAGAAATTCTGACTTTTCGGATCAATAAACTATAGTATGGAATTTTTCAAACTGTCTCCATTTACATACCGTTTAGCCCATAAAAACTACGCATACGTCGTACAAAACAATTGCGAAATTAAATGAAGTAAAATATACAATTTTATAAAATATAGGTCTTTCGCCAACCAATTTTCACTATTTTAAACATTTAGGACAGTTTTTACGGGCTAAATAGTATATAAATGAAGACAATCTGAAATATTCCATATCAGAGTTTATTAATTCTAAAGATTAGAATTTGTTTAAGACAGGCATTTCTGTATTGAAATCTCGTTGGAAAAGGTGTAGTAAAGCAAACGGGGCATATTTTTTTATTAAATCAACAGCTTTTGAAAAAAGATATACAGTTTTATATATTTACTTAAACATCCGACATTTCATATGCACCAACCTAATATATCCAGATAATACGCATTACTAACAAAATATTATACAACAAATGATTATTAAAAATACATTTCATGTAATTGTTACATCAATAATAAGAGTAGAGAAATATAGATTCATTTAAGAAACCCTCTTTAATAAAACGTCTGATTTCACGTTTTTGAAGATAAAAGAAGAAATCGTTAATATTAGAAAAGCAATTTATATATATTTTTATATAGTTTTATATTTGCAATAGTTTTCGCAATTAAGCAATTGTCCAATTTTTACCATAAAAGTTAAACATACAGATATATGTACCTTTTACAAACAATATCACCCCTCCTTTTTGAAAGCTGCTATGAATTATCATTCACTTCCATCCCTTTCCTCCTTCATTATCTTTATGATAATCTATACCTTCCATCTCGCACGGAAACGTTATTGATTATTACATCGCCCGTCAAGCTTTGAAATTTAATACCTGATATCGATCTCTGTCTGTTATATTTTGTTTAACCATGCCCGATACCTTCGACATACTATACATCCGGCAGCGATTTAATAGCTTTAGTTCATTAACTTTTCGTACTTTTTAACCCCAGGTATTTGTAAAATTTTATATACTACGTGAGCAATTTATGTAATATAACTTTTTAACCACTAGTGAGTAATCTGTATTGGATGAGTTGCCTAACTCCGCTACAATAAATGATTAACATAAGAATGATTTATAATATGATATAGTAGAACCTCGATTACGCAACACTACCCATTGCAACACTGTTATAATTGATTAAAATAGTATAACATTGTAAATGACTGCTTTCTTGTTTCTACTCATGTATTATTAAGTTATTATGATGATCGAGTGCCTACTACTGTTAAGACGCTATATACGATTGTACCGCCCCGCCTTTGCGTTTGGGTTTAGGCTACGGTCACTTTGGTTATTGCCATGTTTTAGAATCGATTTTTAATGTTTATTTCATGATTTAATTACTTTACGACACTGGTACGGCTGAATAGTACCAGATGCCATACCTGGGAAGGCTAGCGTGGCCGTACCGTACTCCTGGCAATTGACGTGACCTAAACCCGTATAGGGCACAAAGGGGGCTCGGCAGTTTTATTTCTTACAATTTTTCAAGGCTTCAGCGGACGTCATTGTCAACGACGTCAGAACTTTTTGGCGTTAGGCTGCCGAACCAATCCCCATTGGACCACTCGATAAGTTCGTGTAATTGGTCGGTCCAGTGCCCTTCTATTTTTGTAAATTCCTTGTGGAGGGGTTTTTCACCTGCACGTTTTAGCGGAGCGACAAAGCTAAAATTAGAATTTCGTCAACCGTCGATCACATACGCCACGTTGTTTGTACATAGTCTCTATTTTATTAAAATATAAGTACAGTTTTTAAATACCGTCGCTGAATATTGGGTTCAGTCGAAGACGTACATTGGTTGTGCAAATATTACCTGCGAACCTGTACGTATCCTTAACAACTGCAATTAATTTTTTACTTGCTTATTAAGTTATGAAAGACAACTCGAGTATCTTGTATTTAAAGTGAAATATTTATAAAACTATAAGAAAGCAGGTAGTTATTGGCTGATCAATTTAATTAATGGATATATATTGACTTAATGTTACAGGCATGATTATACCGAGTAGCGGCAGTGGTGTACGAGATCGAATCACGGGAGGTTCCACTTCCGCGTTAAGCTGTAAATGCATGAATCGCCACACACCCACGCAACAACAGGTCAGTTCTGCGACTTTAATTGTGTCCAGTTTAATATTTATATAAAATTTAATGCAATTATTGAGCAATTATTGAGTTTATATTTAAAGCAATCATGAATGTGTGTATTTGTAATTGATGTTGATTTCAAAACTGGGAACGTGCTTCAAATAAATTGCTACATTTTTCTCTTCAATCCCTAGAAATGGAGACACATATTTGACTTTTTATAATTACGTGTAATTCCAGAGCTGATTTTTTGCTAATTCTCAACTGCAAATGTCTCAGATACATAATCTTAGTTCCGCTTCCGAGCAATAATTCATTACGAAACTGATAATTTTTATACGAATACAAGTTCACCGAAATCGGAATGAATTAAAAATTTGATGTTATAACGAAAGGTGATACTTTGTTTTCAACTTTTTTCGACTGAAACTATCAAGACTGCGACAAACACATAAAATGTGCAAACAAACATGTAATACCATGACTAAAGATTGCACGAAAACCAAAGACAGTCTGGGATCATCAAGATTGTAATAAACGCATAAAATCCGCAAACAAGCATTTGATTCTATGATTAAAGGTAGTATAAAGCCAGAAGAAAATAAAACCGTAGTTAAAGTGTTTCCACCGTTTCTTATATCACGGCCGCGATCATCAAGACCTCCGTAAACGCATAAAATCCGCGATCTATTTATTACAGTTCCCAGTTATTGTATCCCTTATAGGTTTATGAGATAATATCGTATCTTTCCAAGTAGCAAGGGTGATTAATCACAAGCTTACCAAGGTTTCCTTCCGGCTCGTATCACCATACTATTATTTCTTCCTTTTCTTCCTTGCCCATTAACGTGCTTCTTGTATTATGCCCAAAAGGACTCTTATTTCTCACGGTATTCTTCATCGACCTGTTTATTTTCCGAAGGGAAAGCGCGCGTTGCGCAAAAACCAGCGCCGAGCAGAGGTCCGTATCATCGTGAAAAGATGAAATTCCCATTCCCGGATAGAGTAAATGGCAAAAAAAGGAAAGAAAGGGGAGAGAACGGGCCTGAAGGTACAAAAGAAGAAAATTTTTCCGACCAGCGGTAGAATAAAGCGCGGCATTCTACCTTAATCAAATAAATTGTCCGTATCAAACCTCCTGGAACAACCGTGAACGAACATTTCCCTTAGAAAACGCGTTCCAATGTGATCCATTATTCTTATTCCTCCCTTGTTACCAACGGTATCAATTACGGCACGGACTGTAACTTTTTAATCGGGCTGACTGTTAGCGACAATGATAACACAGAACCTCCCGACAAGATGAGAACATCCTGAATCGTGGAAAAAACCTTTAGTCCTTCCTCAGGCGTTCCTCCTCGGTAAAAGGAATGCGGTAGATGTACATAGAGAGCTGACGCGCCAACTGTAAATCTACGTACATCGGTTGCAACGCCAAAGTAATCTCAACGTTCTGAAAAACCAAAAGTAAAACTCATTGTAGATTCAATTGAAACGCAAGAACGATGCTTTCTATTTTATTCTCCCGGTCGAACGCCGTCCCATATGCGGGTGCAATTGCCCCATGACACCGGAAACGACTGCCTGACGAATAAGGAATTTCAGTGTGACACGTGACGTCGTTCCGACAGTACAATTTTTAAGATAAAACGCTGGCACGTCGCCAGGATCAGAAAAGTTGCAACTGTTATAGTATGGAAATTCCAGTAGTTGGATTCATTTCGAATGAGTTTTGTTAAAAACTTATTTAACTTTTATTCGAGTACTTAGAATCTTAATTATTTGTACCTTTGATGTCAGGATTCTGTGTCATCTAAATGCATTCCATGTATAAATAGTTCGAAACTGATCTGCATAATATGTACAACACGTTTTGCTGTGAAAATCAATATCTATTTAATTTTAGTCTCCTAATATCTGTAACCTCCTGATTAATTTGGATAATCGAGGCTTTATACTATTTGGAAGTATCTATTAATTACGTCTTTGATTGTATGGGAGTGTGGGGATTCAGTGGTGAGGTTCGGAATTTAGACGCACTCAAAGTTTCACTACACGGGGGGTTGCAATCGTTTATTTCTTTATTCGAGTTTTACTATACAGGGAGTCCGCACTTAGAAATTGAAGGAGCTGCGTAAATTCACGGTTGTTAGTACCGGGTGTAGACTTGAACCAATGAGAGCTTCGATGCTGTTCGCGCGCCTTTTATTCTGTTCTTGCCCAAAGGACAGCTTGTCCTATCGACAAAGACCGCGAGACGCTTAGTAAAAACCATGCGCTTTTCTTGGCCGCGCGCAACCCCAATCATAGAGGCATTTTCGTATACCTACTGTCGGTTTAAGATGCGCTTACAGAAAAAAAAGAAAGAACCGTTCTCGGAAGGTTCGTAGCGGCATGGCCGCTACAGGAGAATGTCACATGCGTTTAGTTTTAGATCATATCAGCGTGAATTCCCCTTGCTGGTCACATTTTCCTGTGTTCTTTTTTTGTACATGTGTTTGTCTTTACCTAATATTTAATTATAATTTAACTCATCTGCGTAATGAATAGAATTGTAGCAAATAGATCAATTAATACGTTGTTCCTAGACTATGGATTTTATACGTTTATGACAAACATCTGCAAATGAAATATAGAACGGTAAAGACGTCAATAGAATATGAGCATCTCGTTAGACTACTCTCAATTTATTGGAACTTACTGGGAGAAGTACACGTATCTTTATTTAAATCTTGTTTTGCATTTTTATTTCGCATTAAAATTTTGCATTAAGACCCCACCGGTAGGTCAATCCGCCAAGTCGAAAATTTTTCACTACTCAAAGTCAAATGTCTCAGAAACTAAAACAGAGAAATCAATGTCTGATTCGTGAATGCATCCACGAGAATCGAAGAATGCAAAATCGGTGTCGGATGATCAGTCAACGAAAACATGCACGGGTTCGTTCTGTCCAGGGGGCTTACGTGAACTACGAGGCTACCGATTTCGACCTAAGCCGCAAATCAGAGAAGGGGGACCATCTGTGGAGCAGATTCAAGCTGCATGCAGATACGCTGACACCATCGCGGGACCAGTCGCACCTGCACACACCGACGTCCATCAATCATCTGAATAACAGCAGCTGCAACGGCACAGAGACGTAAGTGTGCGATCGATTATTGGTGTTACGCAGATGATGATCGAGCTGCGCCGCCTCTGGCTGAGACAACAAGTTCGATTATCGTAGGTGGTAACTATTGTTCGCCTACGTGTTTTCGTTTACCATAGACAACGGTCCGTCGCGAGTTCGCTATGTAGGACAGCAGTTTTTCGATTATGCGCGTCTCACATGGCACGCCTAAAACTATCAACTATAAATTATTCACCGGATATTATAACGTAACTTCGTGTTTATCGTGGAAAGTGAATTATTCATTTCTTTATTTCGCCTTCTTTCGCTTCTCAGACTTTTGCCTGCCGCTGCATCAGCTGCGGCAACTGTGATCGATTTTTTGAAGCGCGTACGTAGGATGCTGCTCCAACTGCTTATACCTTTAGGTTATGCTACTTCCTGGTTTTGCCTTTGATATAGATGTGTGTGTTTCCTCAGTTTAAATATCACAATAATTGAACTCGTAAACGTATTGATGAAAATAGCAATTTGCAGAAAGGTTGGAATTCTAATTGCTAAACATTTTTAAACGTTCATGTTCTATAAATTTGCTTCATATCATTAGCACGTGTCCGAAAACGTTTTAATTAATAATAAGTTGACATAGTCATAGGTTATGACAGCTTCAAAATGTTTAGTCTCCCACCTTTTATTCATTTTACCAGTAGCAATACTATGTTTCATTTTCAAATAGAAAGTACGTATGTTTTTATTTTTCATTGCGAAAAACAAAGACTGAAGTTACCATTTTATAATTTAGAGTTAAGTTAATTTGTAATAAATTCATAATTTATTTCACTTGTCTTTTTCACATTTTGGCACGTGTAAGATTACATATTACTATTATTCTAACCCATTCATATTCTAACGATAAAAATGTGACTTTAAGACGAAAGATTAAGGTAGTCGTATAAAGGAAATGTTTGATCGAAATCGGCGGATTCGCAATGTCAATTGAAAAGTGTTAGACTTCCGATCCAAAATGTACGCAATGCAGGTGCCAGATACTATGAATCGTGCCAACGCCGGACAGACAGTAATTGATTTCTTACGCATTTTTGTTTTGCATCTGCATTGAACGCTTTTAGGAACAGGGAGCCATCTCTTCTTCTTTACATACGTCGCTAGCATCTCACAGAATTTGTGTAACGATAGTTGCACGGCGCAGCAGCGATCGTCATTTAGTAACTTCTTTCTCTAGGTTCAGGAGTTTTTGAGATTGCAGGATCATCCTCAATCTTGTTAGTGGAATATATTATACTTTTTTTTTTTCATTGTTTAAATATATTTACTGTCGGAAATATCCTCGTACAAAGATGATTCCAATCCTGTTTACCAGTGACAAACAAGAACAACACAAATTCACTAGAAATTTCGATAGAATTATTTTTTATGCTTGATGTAATGAAAAGAAAAATTAAGTTCTTATATTATTTGAACAGGAATCACTTAACTTGTCGATATTGTGATATCGATATATGTACTATCATTAATACACTTTCATTTCAATAGCGAGTTGTATAATGAATTACGTAACTTTAGATTTCTCTAATAAATGTATTATCGTGTTGAAGTAAAGAAATAGAGCAAATAATCAGTATGATTGATATATACAAACTTTAGTGATGGACTACAAATGAAATTTGTAGTAATTAAACTAATGTTTAAGAAACTCAAATATGTATTAAAGATCTTCCACAGAAACATTTCGATAATGCCAGTACGTGTGCAAGAAAAAATCAAAATCCACTTATTTTGACTGGTTCGGTAGCTCTGGTGTTGAAAATTACATTTGAAATAATATCGCTGAACAAGGATTGAAAAGAGTCCGAACGACGCGAACCGTGGAATTGTCGGAAACGTCAGTTGCCCGGGTATGTTAATATTAATCGCGCATAAATATGAAATTAAAATTTCGAGAAGGAAATTCCAGGCAGCGACCCGATGAAGGATTTTTATTTTACGTTTGCATAGAGTTTGTATAATATTAAATCATCTGAAAAAAGGAAGGCCGAATTTGTAATTACGAACCGGCGTTTCCCTTCTAGAGAAAACATTTCTCTCGAGGAACGTTTCTCTTTACATACCACCGACTCCGGGACCACTAAATGAAACGTGTGCACCGCCGCTTAGGACGACGCAATTTCCAGGAGCGAATTTTACGACAGATACAGAGTCGTTTGAGATGTGTCAGCCTTCAGTTACATCATGCGAGCGTTCAACAACTAACTAGTTTGACGCAGACAGATAAACAGAAACTTCTGTCGGAGCTTCTCGAGCGAAACAGCTTTGTTTTGTGTGCGCGTTATATGAATACTGGTGTCTCCAGTGTGTAACATACAACACTGGTCACACACGAACACTAGCATAACACACAATGGCGAATGTGTCGCACGCTCGAGTAATTTTTGTTGCCCGGATCCGTAAGACTAAAATGCACTTTGTGGTAGGAAACTATAAATTAAATATTACAGCATCAGTGTTTATACCATAAATGCGTGAATAGAGAATGTGTAAGCTAGACGCTAGAAATCACGTAGTTTCTATAAAAAAAGCAGAGCAATTTCTGGATGATTAGATGGATATTTCAACTGGTGATAATCTTCCAAAATTATAGAAGGATTTGAATTCTTGGCAATATTTGTAGCTTGACAACAGCAAGACGTAGAGTCGCAATACTATAGTCGGAGTCGTTCGAACTTTTAAAATCGGACTCCCGCTGTACGAAAATTCTTGTCGCAGTTACAATTGGACGGTTATATCGTAATATCCAGCGTTTATGATATCTATCGAGTAAAATTACTTAGAGCAAACTGAAATGCGGTTGGTCACGGCGGGTTGCTCTTGCAAGAGCGAAACGTGATTGGTGGAGGAACTTTTAGCTAGCAATTTGGTTGGTCGTTACGGAGTTACGTTTCAGAGGACAACGAGTCGCGAATTCCTAGAATTGCAGGTGGTAAATTCCAGGAATCGAGTGCGACTGTAACCTGCATTCTACCTAAAAGTAGAAGTTTATGGCAGTGCCGGTAAAGTAGTGGGTGACGGTCCGTGTTCATATTTTTGTTTCAGTTCCGACCTTGCGAGTTTTACGATTACTACGTAAACATACAGAGCCACCAATACCGTTCCGCTATAGTGAAAAATATCTATAAATATACGCTATTATAAGTCATTGTATTCAAGGATAATATTATGAATAAACTGCGGATCTTTATGCAAAAGAAAAACTATCTGCTTTAACACATTCACTGTCACGCCAAATTGTTCGTAAACTTTGTATTTAACTCTACGATTTTAATTTGATTAAATAAAATTCTTAAAGTTATACAACATAAAATACATTTTTGACATTCCTACGTTTTGCGTAATAAAATTTTGCTCCATAAGATTACAGAGATATAGTAGATTAGTTAAAAAATTCATTTTCAAATCTGAGCAAATAATTCCGTAATCCGCGTGCGGTAGTTAAAGTGTTCATTGTAAGACATGAAAGCTAGACATTCATTTTGTTCTTCCTTTAATAATTTGAACAACCTGAAAGTATAATTTTGTGAATAAAACGTTTCTTTAATAATAGAAAAATAAAAATTACTTTAAAAATTTGAAAGCAATACATTGACGTTCTTAAATTTCTTTAATTTTTCTACTATTTTAAATGTCATTTATTTTTGAAAATCCGCAATCAATTAGTGAAATAAGTGAAGCGAATGTTGCACGTTGTTTCACCGTTAAATAATGTTTCTCGCATGTAGCAGGTATACAGTACAGCAACAGCAACAGCAACGTGGCAGCAGAGGGTATCCTGGACAATCGGGAACAAAAGGCTTTCGCACTGGTGCCCCTAACTGGTCTTTCATCTTTGATCCTGCAGGACGCCTCTGCTACTATTGGTCGATGGTGGTATCCCTTGCCTTCCTTTACAACTTCTGGGTTATCATCTATAGGTTCGCCTTCCAAGAAATAAATGGTTAGTAGATTTTTGGGCAATTTAATTCATGTAGAATATTTTTGTGCGGTCTAATTTACTTTGTATTAAAATTAAACACATTATCGTTTCTTTAGATCAAAGTCGTGTACAGCAGTTTCTAAAAGATTCCGGTGAAACAAAAATACATTATGTTATGATCAATTAAAAGATTTCGATGAAGGCGCTGTATCTTTTCGGGTCAAAAAACGAGTAAAATTTAATGTAAATCTATGTTTGTCTAGCTAAGTTGACTATCGTCAAAAAGTTCCAGCAACACATGTGCATGTAAAGATACTTTCATTGCGGACGTTTATATGTCTACGCCATCTCCCAGCGTTTAGTAAAATGGACATTTCAACAAAGTTGAACACCTTTTAACGCAACAAAATAAAAGCCGGTTAATTTCGATTTTTATAAATTAATCCAGGCATAACTTTTAGAACATATGAAATTCTGCAAAACCAAATGAAGTAAAAGTTTCTAGGACGAGAGCTGTTAGCAAAGTGGTTCGTATTATTCAGAAGCATTTTTTAAACCAGCATTCATATTGTAGAGTTGAAAATTGTCAAAGTTGTTGCTACGAAGCACATTCGGTCGTTCATTCCAGAGGCTGTTAGGTAATTGGAAATAGAACATTACTCTGATGTAGCATTACTCGACGATTATACATTATTTTGATGATTCATAGAAACTGCGTGAAAGTAATCGGTACCACGTATGTATCACGTTTTGTTGTGTGGATTGATATATGTGTTCTGAAAGATCTCGTTAATTGTCAGTTGTCAATATAATAGCGTAATGTCAGTTGTCAACGAAACTGACCATCGTCACGTATATTGATTTTTCTTTTATTGTATTATCCATACTGGTGTATTATATTAAGTTCGCTTCAACAAATCTCTACTCCATATTCTGGCTCGTAACAGATATCCAACGAGTTTGATTGAAATTAAAAGAATTTATTACAAATTCTTTAAACATGTACAGATTTAACCTACACACGTAGCGCCACTATTTTTTAATTGGCAAGGATTGCAACAGATTTCATTTAATACAATTACGAGGCTAAGAGATTCCATTATTCGTGTCTTCTGAGGATTTCATCCGACAGGAGACTATATTTTTCTTCAGAAGAGAAGAGTCCGTATTCAGTGGTCTCCTTTTGACGTGCAGTAGTTTGAGTCGATGCTTAGTGGCTCTTGGTATAAGTAGAGAAAGAACCTTAAGCTCCAAGGCTTAGTTCGGACATCACTGCTTTATGTTATAATAACCACGATAACTGCTGTTCCCAAACTACCTGCCCAAGCAAATAGAATAAAGTAAATAAGCTATTGTTAAAAATACACCATTATTACTGAGAGGCAAATACCCTTTATTTCATTTATATAATAAGTATACTATTAAAAGCATCTTTTGAATGCATTCTCGGCTCTTGTTGATTATGGAAGTGTGCATCTTTTAATGTCAAAAATCTAATTCGAATGTGATATTTTACTCGAGTCTTATTAGCTAACATCGTTTTACCCATTCTTAATCGTCATTATGTTTAATGAATTATTAAAAAAATAAAATAAACATAAATAAACGCTCTATCAGAGCGTTGAAGACATGTACTTCGAAATTAGAAAGAAAGTAATCGATTTTTTCAAAGTTCGGGACCGGAATATTCGCTTCATCCAGGATTGGTCAGCCCCTGGAATTGGATCCGATGAACCCGATTTCGGGTTGGAATAGTCAAAATTACCGTAAACCAGAACATAGCCGAGAGCAAAAATTCCGAGACAGCTTCGCCATCGAGTTAAATCGGTAGATACTCGTTCTCCACGGGGTCGGCGTGCTAGATCGAAGATCAGCCCCGATAGGAAGTCGGCTTTCCTCTGCGTATCTTACAACTCCCGTGAAAGAACTCCGTGCCAGCTCGGATTTAGCACCTCGGAGAATTACTCCGCTTCTCTATTCCAAAATTCTCGGAGCGCGCCGAGAAAGAATCCTATCCGGCTTGGTAAAAAAGCAGAAACTTCCTCGTGCCCCATCAATCTCCACGGATTTCGTAATACCCAAATTCACAAGGTTTGCTTCGATAACTGCGCGAAATATCAAATTCGTTTCTTTTATTTTTCTTCTGCTAATTGTAAGTTACCCGTTTAACGAGACTCGCTCCCTTGTTCCGAAATATGCTCATCTCCCGAGTTTTTCTCTGCCAATGCCTTTGCTTTCCTGTTTCGTTTTTGTCGACGAATTTGTTGCTTTCGTTAGTTTGCTTTTACATGGAAGTCTAAAAATTTCCTAAGTACTACCGAGCTTTTCTGCAGCTCACATAGCTATACTCAGAATTGCATACATCGAGATTTTTAATATTTCAGACTACTCGATAGCCAAGAACTTTGTTCCAGAAACTGATGAAATTCTATTCTTGTTACTGGATTGAATTGTGCAGATTGCAAATTAAATCTTCACTTTTTTTTACACGAGCCCATTACTGAAAATAGTTAGAACGATAGAAACTATATAACTGACAACGAAATATTATGTCCGTTTTCTTTTCATGAAAAGAAAAATGTTGGGAAAATGCAAAGATGCAACGTAACATTTTTTATTTTATTAAGGTTTCATTTAACGATTATGCAGACGATGAAATTAATTTTTGCGAGTATGTTAGACTGACGCAATAATGGATGAATTCTTTCACTTTACGTTTTACAATAATTGTAAATCTTGTAGCAGCTCTTATTTTGTCTAATAATGTAATACTATTTGCAATAAACTAATTAAAGTAATAAATTTAAGGTTCAAAGAAAATATTTGTTTGCTTTACAGGCGATACGCGGTGGGTGTGGTTCTGTTTGGATTACTTCTCCGATTTTTTATACGTGTTGGACATAGTGTTCCACATTCGAACCGGATATTTGGAGGATGGCGTGTTGCAAACTGACGCGACTAAACTACGGAATCATTACACGAACAGCACCACATTTTACATGGACATCCTGTGCCTGCTGCCACTCGACTTTTTATACTTATCTATAGGATTCAATAGTATACTGCGAAGTTTTAGACTTGTCAAGATTTATCGGTAAGTTCTGTGCAAGATCGAATTTCATTAGTGCAGTTTTCTTCATTCATTCTCACAATCACTTGCATTAAGGATCTTGTTAAGATTATTCTATCATTGTCCTGAATCTACATACATATATATAAATAATGAAATAATTAATGTGAGTAGTACAAAAATAATTAGAATCGCCGTTAAGGTTATTGTAAAACCCTATTAGCAGATATTCAAAGATAATCTGCATCTGTCAGAGCAGTCATAGTTCGTTCTTGTGCAATAATGTGCTACTTGACATTTTCGTGATCCTGTATCTATAAACATACAGATAATTATTGTTGTAATGGGGTTATTAATTCTATTTTGTTCGTCACTGTATTTACACTGTAGTATGTATTACAATTCGCTACAAGGCAGATACGAATAGGCACACGTCGCCAACTCGACAATGAGTGAAACGTGGTCATTTCATAGACATTCTTCGGCAACTATTCGACCGCATGGTTAAGCGAAAATTCCACGGTGACCGTGCGAAGAAATTCGACCGTGCAATATTTTAATAGGAATTTCGAAATTTATCGCCGGGTTATGACCGACCACTCTGGAATTTCATCCAATCTTCTTTGTCCATTGTCACGCAGGTTCTGGGCGTTCATGGATAGAACCGAACGACACACGAACTATCCGAATTTATTCCGCTCCACCTCCTTGATACATTATTTACTGGTGATCTTTCACTGGAACGGGTGCCTCTATCATATTATTTATAAGAACAACGGCTTCGGCAGTAAGAACTGGGTGTTTAGCGACTCCGAGACGGCGGACGTTGTGAAACAATATTTGCAGAGCTACTACTGGTGTACACTGGCTCTGACGACCATCGGCGATCTACCACGGTTAGTGTCTCCTCATCCTTAATTTCGTAAATCTCGTTAACCCTCTTCGCGCCGTCGTGCGACGGTGCCAGTTCTCGAAATGCTGACCGAAACTCAATTTTCGAAGTCAGCTCTTTGCTGGCTTAGCAAATTTCTTGTATTAGCAAATTAACAAGATGATACTACTGGAAACGTATATCGTATTCGACCTTATTATAACTATTTTCATGATTCAACAATTTGCTAATGCGTTCCTTCGTTATTTATGAACGGATCTAAATATTCTGCACAAGTATTTCAGCAATATCATTCCTTGTTTTGAATCTTCGATAAGACATTTGTATTTAGTTGTTCCAAAAATGTAACAACACCAATTTTGATAAAACTCATAATATGAAATTATTAGTTTTCAATTAGTTAGTTTTAAACTGATATTGATAAAAACTTGTATGGAATATCATTTATAAAATTCTCAATTACGGATTAAGAGAAGACAGTAATTTTACTAATGAACTTCTGGTGATTGATTCTAATATCATGAAAACATGTGTAAGTAATATATGAACAATCTAAATCTGAACACTGCCATTTGCCAAATGATAGAAACCGACCACCTTCTGACGGTAGCAAATCTATCTTGTTCGCAAAAATTTGTCGTAGCTCCAATAGAAGCGTCACCCAAATCGACTTCGATTCGACGCGAGACCGTTCGAAAAAATCGAACAATGCCGGTTTGTTACAGGTCGAATGCCCTAACGTTCCGAATCGTCCTTTATTTTCAGGCCGCGGAGCAAAGGCGAATACTTGTTCGTAATAGCTCAGCTGCTGTTTGGCCTGCTACTGTTCGCCACCGTGCTCGGACACGTGGCCAACATTGTTACCTCCGTGAGCGCGGCCAGGAAAGAGTTCCAGGGTAAGTGAAAACCAAATCCAATTATTTCTCCTGCACCTGATTCGTTTCGATCGCCGGGAGAGCGAACCGGTCCTCCAGCTTTGCGGCCCTAACGGTCTAAGCTCCCGATTGTTTTGCTTCAAAGGCGATCCAATGAACGCGGTTGATTGCATGTTCATATTGAAGGAAAGTTTATATCCCGATATTCTATGGAAGCGTTCCGGACGTCGATGCTTTCAAAAGTCCGTCCGTCCTTAAATGGAAACACTTTTACGAAACGTCCAGGCTCCACGCTCTATCTATGGGATGCGAGAACCATTTTTATAACGTCGACAGTGTTTTATGCCTGACAATGTGCTACGATTTCTATACAACTAGTTCGCTGAAAAATATAGGATAACGGTGAATTTTGCCGAGAGTTTTCAATTTCGTTCTTTGTTGAAATTTTTTAACTGAAATTCCTATTTCGTGAAAATCAGTTTATGAGAATCGGTGCTGAAGGTTTCGATATATTTTGTGCAAATAATACTAATAGGTTTTGCACAATTCTTTTTCAATTCCGTGGTTCACCTTGTGTAATTTTTAGTTAGTAAATCATTATGTAAATGTTTTATTGAAAATTTGTTTGAAAACATCGTAGTAAGTGAATAATTTATACTTATGTATTAACACACGGTTGCAAGTATAGCACAGTTTATTAAAATAATGAATCGTGATATATATAACAGAATATTTACAATCTCAGTACTCGTAGCAATATTTTTAATTATGCGAATTATCTGTAAAATCACTGAAACTTTACCTTTGATTTCATTTTTACACTAACGTACATAGAAATAGTAATTACTGTAACTTGCGAACAGTCACAGTCCCATGTGCATTCTATGCATATTTAGCTAAACTAAGTGTCGCGTATGATGGTCTGCATTGTAAAATACAGAATTAAATAAAATCAAAGGCCGCCGTCCAAAAATATTTGTAAAAACAGAAAACTGCTAACTAAACCACTAACTTTGTTATTTTAAATAAATTTATGCATGTGCTGCGACCCGATTTCGTATTTCATGCGGAAAAAGGTCAAATATTTTTCAATTATTTTTGCGCCATGTTATTTGAGACCACATAGAGTAATATTCGCAAAATCAATGACTTTAGGTTATGAGATTTTTTAAATTCTATAAGCTAGGTATGTTGAACGATGAGAATTGTGACTGTGATAAGGAGAAGTTAATGAACGCGTGCCGTCAGCCGAATCGTTGCTGGAAAAATGGATCTCTCCATAAACAAAATAATGCAATATTCAAATAGTTTTTATTTCACTTAGCCAGTTTATGATAGCATGCAGAGTATGTTGACATTACGTTTCCTATTTACCAGCGTCGCACAACTTTACCCCTATGCGACGCGAATCCTCTGAGAAAGATGTGCAAACTATTCATGAAATGGAAGTGGTGGGATTTGGCGTGCTGCGGATAGAAGTTACGCCTATGGAAATAGAGAATGGATACTCGAATTCGCTGGTATGTGTTGACAGCAGGAAGAATAATGATAAAGGGAAACAATAAAATTGTTTGAAAGATGAATATCCAAATAAAAATCTTCTGCAAGTCCAGCGATTTGAAATATTAATATACAATAGTTTTGAAGTCCCGACGTAGCATCAGTTTTCTGTATATCAGCCGTTACACCACATTTTATAACATTTTCTATATATCAGCCATTATATCATAAATTAATCGAAATTCGAAGAAAAAGAATATCAATAATTTTGTAGTATAATTTTTAGGAAAACTTCGTAGTATACTTTAAAAAGCTTTTCGACTATTCATTCCTTTTTCTAATCAAGAGATTACAAATTCTCAATTCAGATCAATATTTAATACTTCTATTTTACATCTTTTATTTAATTATGACTAAACTGCGAATCTTATGCATTAAATACCAAACAATGAAGATATTAAAATAATTGTAAATCTTGTTTCTATTTTAATCCATTGAAATTGTTAAGAGAAAAAGAACATTATTATTTACCTTCTGTTTCCCACATATGTGTACACATTGCTATATTTCAATAGTTTTATAATATACTATATCTTTAGTGAGCATTCATATGCTTCAAAGGTCGCATGGAGATCCGCAGACTAATGATTAACGATTTTAATATTTCGAGAAACCAGATTTTGTTTTCAGAAAAATAAACTAGAAATGTTTACGATTTTCTTTGCTTTTATACTTCAGATTGGTGTACCTTATCGTAATATGAATAAAAGATAGCATCACCATTATTATGAATTATAAATGTCTCCAAAGCGAAAATCTACGGAGCGTAAAGGGATAACACAGCAGTTCTGTCGGAGTGGTAAGTGCTACATAATTAGTCGGAAGGGCAATGTTTAGTGTTTCTGGCTGGCAAAGCAAACGTTCACTGTGGGAGGTAGAGAATAACAGCAGAGTTGAATAATTAGTCGTAATTAAATGTAAATACATGTTGCTTATAAGGGAGAAAGAATCTTTAACAAGAAGGTTTCGCTAGACCATCATCTCTGAAGAACTCATTTCTCAACATCATGAACGGTTTCTAATAATTTCACAAATTAGAATGTTTCACAAAACTGCATTGGCATTTAACAATGATTTTTAAAGCATAAGAAAATTTTGAAGCACATAAACATTTCATAAGAAACAATACTCATATTCGTATTATTATGTGGCAACTTGTTTGTACATCTATAAATTCCTTATTGAATACCAATGCGCTTCTATGTAAAACATTTTCTATTGACTATAAATTTGTTTAGTAACTGAATACAATCGTCATATTTTTCCATAATTAACAAGCAATGCCTTTCGAATCAATTGTAGCATTCGTTCCTAACAGGAAACATGCAAGAGTCATTACAACCTATCAAGATAATTATCATTGTTCAATTATCAATGAATAGAGTCAATCTATGTAAGATGTCCCAAAAGTCACTAGAAAACAGGAAATGTGAGCTAACCTGAAGTCGTTTGAAGTAATTTGCTCATTAGCGCAAATGTAATCCGCCTCATTGTTTATAAATTATTAAGGAAAATCGAGATCATTTGTTGGTGCGGGATGACCGGGACAATGAATAGAACTGGGCTTCGATCACTCGGCTCTGTCGCTTTGCGCCAGCCGAGCTCGACTCTTATTGGTCAATGTTTTTCGTTGTTGACTCGTAAACAATGCATCGAAGAAAATTTTTGTAAAGGAAAAAGTTGTTTAAATTACGTTAGGAACCTCTTATTTCCAGATTGCGAGTGTTTTTAGGGACTTTCTGTATATAGAAGTAACTCGACTAGCATGTCAAGCGTAAAGCGCCTTATACAAGTTCGCATTATGCGTTCGTGTTCGTATTATCAATATCTCCTGTAGTATCTTATTAATTACCATGGCTTTATTTACAAGATATCTTTTTGAAAAGCTATTGAATCAATAAAGACTAAAATTGTGCGGATGCTGTTCCCTTTGTTATTGTCTATCCCTGACGGTCGATTCGTGCTCCGTGAGCTGTTCATTCGAAAATAGAGTTCTTGTCCAAGTTAATCGACGTTCCACCCGCAGAACACGAAAAGTCTTCCGGCCAGGAGGATTTGCTGTTGTGCATAGCTCGCGATACTGCATTTCGAATCGCAATAGAACGCGTTTTAAATGCGACGGTTGTTGGTACGCAAACGTGTCGCACGAATCAAGCGAACAGTCGAACGGTTAACAATGTTACAATAGCCCCTGGGGGAGCTTTAGCGCGCCATTCCCGGCCGGAACTTCAATTTCAAAATTCCTAACAACCCGCACTTGATCTCCGCGTGCCCTACGGGAACTGCACGACGCGGTGCAGCAGCGGAAATTTTCAGCTGAATCGGCACGAAACGTCATTCACCGACATCATGTAGACGATACCGCCGAACTTTTAGAACGGGATATAGAGTAATAATAAAAATATGCAACGGTACAGCCACTATTTGTGCAACTACGATCAAATTTCACCCATCTCGATTCCTTTGTTTTGCAATCGTAAAAACTAGAAGCGGTGATTCGGTAGATAATGTTGGAAAGAAATATGTTTCTCCAATCTTTTTTTTTTAATTTAAGCTATTGGCTTCCTGGGAGAATAATTCCGTTTCTAAAAAGATTCTGTTTGGTAACGGTATTAAAAAAAAGCGCTTGATTCAGTATTTTACCAATAAAAAATCGAGCTTCTACAAGTAGATTTCAGAACTACTAGAAAAATGTCAACAAGTTATAGAACAATACATCGTTAAACAATAGTTACTCTGAACACTGAAAACTCTTGTTCTGTTCTCTTTAATTTGTTAACACTAATTAGTATGACATGAATGTTGATTCGAGAATGCACTCGAATCTTGAAAATCGTTATTACGCCTCGCATATAAAATTTGCATTCAATAAGAGGTTCCGTTAATATTGCAACTTTTAATTTGTGTCGGGGAAAGTAATTTGCGATTCACCAGAAGCTAATTGTATTTACTACGAGCTCTTAGTCCGCGAAGGGGTTAATATTGTAAATGTAATCCCGCGAAATCCGAAGAAACGGGAAACGGTCCATGGCGATTTAGTAATGGCGTGCTTCTCATTCTTACAATTTCCATCGGGGAATTGAACTACATTTTAATGCGGTGACGCTGATGAGGTATTAAATTTCCTTTTCTGCCGGTTGTATTTAATGTCACCCGTAACATTGGACAGTCGCGATTTTATTTGTGACGAGCGCTTTAATCGTAACGATTAAAACGCTAATGTTAAAAGTAACGATTTCATGCGATACAACCATCTTCTGCGACAGACTTTAACGATGCCGAGGAGCGACAATATGTATCGTAGTAAAACCGTTTCTGTCGATGAAAGGTTTTCGGATTTAATATTCTTTTTATAGATTTTTGCCGATGCGAATGGTCTTAACGATCAATAATATCAGACCACCCTACGTTAAATGAAGCCATAACAGCAAGCATAAAAAAGTACAATGTGGCGTTTAACTTTGTCAGCCACCGTTTTGCAACCTGTGTACGGTATCGACCGGACGTTTTTGGTAGCAGAGCACGCATTGGACCAAATGTTTATAGCGAACATTGGCATCGAATGCACATGGTGGTAGCATAGTCCGCGGTATACGGTTTCATCTGCTTACAAATTCATGTAAATCATTATTACATAAATCGCGGCCTACTTTTTATAGGAAATTTCTATGTGAAGGACAACAATCTTAAAATATCCGATGTGTTACTGAAAAATTAGACTTATTTATACTTACGATATTATCGAAAATATTACAAATGATAAAATTAGTAACTGGGTTTCCAAATTAATCTAAACGCAGCAGAATTCCATTATTTTGGTAAATTTTTTATTCAACGATGCGTTACTAGTTTTAATCAAAAACGTTCTACTTACTATATCCTTTACAATAACTTCTTGAGTATCATAGTTACAACATAATACGGCTTTAATTTATATATTTTACGTTAAAATTTTAATTGTACTAGCTTTGAAGAATTGAGATTAAATAAAATCCTATTTTCTTCACGAGCGGTTTCAGTAAATTAAAACTGTATTCAATTCCACAAAGTGCTTCAGTCCACAATTTTCGTTTTTTAAAAATTTTGCAATTTTCCATCAATTCTGCAGCGTAGTTGCGCTATGGCAACAAGATTTTATATAAGTTAGGAGAGTATTGTGGTTATTGTTTCAAATTTTCCTATAACATTTCAGAATTGCCTTCTCTGTCAAGTCGACCTTAAGCTTCGTAAAAGCATACAGAAATATATATCGATTTTTGAAGCCATAAACGTTGAATTCCTCCATAAAAGACTGTCTCGAGGGTCAGAGACTAAAAATACTCCTTGTTTCATTTCTCTTTACGGTCTTAAAAGAAGATCAATAGACAGTTCTCTCGAGCCTTTGGAGCGAGAGGAGACAGCCTGTTAGTTCAAACAAAATTGTTACAAGCGAAAAAGAATTATAACATTAGAGCCCTCTGCGAACGCAACTGTCTCCGTATAATTTACTTCGAAAATGATGCACAGCTTGTTAGCGGAAAGATAAATTAAACGAAATTTATTGTTCTCAGCTAGTATCGATAGCTTCTACAATATTATTCCGACGTAATTAGTATTCGAAGAATGTAGGTGATACGCAATGCAAGTTAATGAATCTTCAAATGAAAGCACTATTAATCTCACAGTTTTCAGCCGATGTTTGAATGAAAGACACTGATTAATGGCCAGCGTCGTTTGACGCTGTCACTTTTGAATATCCCGAAGCTTTCAGAAAAACGTGAAGATTAAGAAATATTTTTTGAAATTATTTTTGCGAAATATTAACGTCACGCTTCGTTTAAAATTTCTGTCTCTATATTTACCAAAACTGCAGCAACTAATTTGACGATAGTTGTGATACTTTTAAATTTTCAAGTAATGAAAACTCTTTTTCTGTAGCTGTATGCAGAACGAGAAAGTCTGATTCATCAATGGTACTGATTTATAAATTATTCTTAGATGACTACCACGAAACAAATTATTCCTTCGTTTACAACGAAAATTCTCCTGGGGTCATGAAAGACCACAATAGGCCACTGCGATGTCGAAAAAAAAATGTATTTTTGGATCACGCCTTCGCGAGTTGTTTCCAACCCTCCAACATGAACATTTATCAACAAAAAATACGTGTCGAATTTTTTGTTCGAGAACTATCTCTCATGTTTTCATAAAAATCGTGGCACGCTGGTCGGACACGTTCTCTGGTGAGAGTAGAAAATACCGTTCCGACAAACTTGGATCGTTTGACATCAACGGAACAGCGTAAAGCATTTCGCTGGGAATCAATGCGTAGAAGTATTGGACGGTTCGTTGACCCCCCCACCCCCCGCTTGCATTCTGCTGTGGCGAACCACAATACGCCAGGTGGCTGGCCTTGGCTAGGCCAGTATTAATTTCGTTAATTATGCGTCACCATATTACGATATTAAGGCTGGTCTAGCTACTTGGCTTCCGAACATAATTTTCCTGTTGGCCACGACAATTACTGTGGACGGCTTCGATGAATTTAGCGGAGATAGAAGCCAAAGTGAGCTTTGATGTTGCTAGGTTTCGATTGCACTTAGTTGTGATGAATTTGGGAAACTTTAGATTTAATCACGAAGTTTCCCGAATTCCTTTTTTACAGATTTAATCACGTAAAAAAGAACATCGCCTGCGATTAAACGCGCAAACCGTTTAAACTAATTTAAACGCTCGAAGAACAATTCTGCAATCTACGAGTTTCCAAACTCTCAGTACCTACGTTGAAAGTCGGGCAAAATTGACAACTATATTATGTACAATAGTATGAGTAATAGTTGTTAATATAGTTATGAGTAATAGTTTAACTTTTATTTTCATCCTAATCGCGATATTAATGATAATTTATAAAAATTGCCCCAAATCAGTAAATCATAAAATTACGTGGTATAGGATATAGTATCATATTACTCGTATGTATGTTATGAAATGTTGTAATTTCTTCATATATTATAATTTATTTTATAGTTTCCCGTGGAAACTAGTAACAAAATCTCGTGCATTTTACGGAATCTCCGAATCTGAAAACGTATCTTTGAAACTGCTTAGTCCAATAATAGTCCAAAAAAACATTTCTAACCAATTTATTCCATTTTAATTGTTCTATTATTCCAATCTTATTGCCTTTCATAGTCCAGTTTTTATTGTCGGTACAAACCAGTCTGCTTACGTACGAAAGATGCACGTAGATTGCCTCGACAATCACATGAAAGTGGCTGGTTAATTACATATTTTGATGCGATTTCGTAGGGGTGTCAATTCTCTAACGAACTGCTCTTTCCATTCTGTACACACACATAAGTCAATACGTTTGAATGGAAAGTTCATTGTATGTACGTAGCGGCGGAAAGATTCAATCTTCTGTTGCCGTTGGCAGTGGTCTATTCAAATGCAAAATGGAAGCTCAGATGCCGCGGGCCGAACTTTTTTTTGCTTTTTCGACAACCTAAATGTCTTGTGCATAGCATCCAGGCTTTCCCAAACCTTAATGCTTTACGTTTTCTCAGTCAACAAAACCGCCGTATAAATTAGGATTTTACTTTTAAATGCTTTGGCATAATACAATATTCAGGGCACATCTTAATAATGCTAATTAATGCACTACGATCATAACCAAACTATGGTAGCTTAGAAATTCTGAACTAACGTCTTCGTATTTACTTAAGAGAAACTAAATTTTGTTAAACTTAAACAGTTTTAACTTGAGATCGAAAATAGTTTTTCTGGCCTATAAGATTTCCACATTATACAGGGTGGGCCAGAATTCGTAATATGGTCAAGTAGAGAGTGATTCTATGTGAAGAAATAAGAAGTACATTTCGTACATCATTTTTTTATCCGAGGCTCATTGAGAAAATTTTTTTCTTTTGAGAAGAAAGACGTTTTATGAGAAAATCGACTTTAAAGTTTGCTCATCTTTGAGCAAAAAATTTATTAGTTGTCGACTATCCTTTTATCGCAGGTGTCTTCATTCAAGATAGTGTTTACAAGCATTAGCAATGATGGAAACATTCCGTTTATTACATAGTCGCAGCAATTAATATAGTATATTCTCGAATCTTTTTTTTAACTTCGTCCCTTGTATGTGTACGTGTTTCCGTGACAATAAATAGCGGCTTAGCTGGGTTTACATTGCAAGTTTTCATCCACCATTCTTCATTCGCGTATTCGCTTTGATACAACACAATCTTTTGAACTAGCATTGAAGAGTGCAAACGAACAAAACATCAGGAAATCCCGGCTACGCTCTTATTTACACGGTCTACGACCATTTTTTATTATTAAAACTTGTTATTTTTCCAAGTTAAAAAAAATAAAACACGTAGCCATTAATAAATCATTCATATTTATTTAGTTACAATTGATTGATGATGATCAATTATCTGAATAAAAAGCACGTACATTTAATTTTTGTATTGTTCTCCAATGAAAAGGTAGATAACATAACAGTAAGTTTGATTAGTCTGAATACAGCTTTATAATTCTCAGTTAACAAAAGATTAACTCGTTGCCAAACGTGACGATGTAAACGAAATGTCAGATTAAGAATTTTTAAAAAATATAATACAATTTCGGTTGATTAAAAGTTACAAAATTCGTGGGTTCGGAGCAAAATTCTTGGTGATTTTTTTCGATTCCTCGAAATTATTTCAGTCCTAATATAAAGTAAGTATACACAACCGTCAATTACAATATAAATAAGAACTTTTATAATTCGATTATCGATATAACCTAATTATGATAGCTCTCATGAAAAGGACACTGATTTTAAATCAGAATAAATCGTATTTTGTAACGACGTTAATAACGAATAATTCTGGAACATTTGATTTCATTTTGTACGTCAAATGTGACGACCTCTCTTAATGTGTTTTAATGTAGCTGCATATCCTGTAAACGTCGATATTTCTAAAAAAATCGAATTTAATTCATTGCTAGATGAAATATCTGATCAACTTTCGGCATGACGAAATGACAGAGTCCATATCCGAGAAGACACTGTATTGAGGATAGTTTTCGTTCTCCTCTTGCGAAACACACAGATCACTTCAAATGAAGGAGATCGTGGAAATCCTTCACGAATAAAAGCTAGTGACGATCGAAACGTGTTGCGTTCTCCAAATGGCAGAACAGGAAAAACACAGTACTGAATTGGTTTCTAGATCTGTATCTGATCGGAATCCAAAGCCAGGAAAGTCACAGGACAAAGCCTTGCCAGATACGTTCGATTGCGTCCCAGACTGCGTTTCTTCTGATATAGAGGACGACCCAACATTAGTCGTGCGTAGCAATTACCATTTCATTTTACGATAAATAAATATGTATGTATATTTTTCGTGGTTATGGAGAATCTAAATTGAAGAAAAAAAGACGTCGTGAGAAAACTATTTTAATAATTCTTCTACTAACAAGACTAATTTTGTTGTATCAATTCTGAATTTTTTAAACGAAAGTTTGATTTTTTGAACACGCCAATTCAAGCTATTGTTTTTTAGAACAAAATAAATATTAATCACTTATTTTCTCTTCGTTATTTTAATTCATTTTATTCTTTTTATTCATTCATCAACGACTTTTTCATAATTCAACTTGAAAAATTCATTGTAGATCTTACACACTTTATCGATTACAATATTCTCAGATGACGATAATAAATGAGAACAAATTACTTATCAATGAAAAGTGCATAGTGGTAATAGAGTATAATTTTCTAAAATTGCATGGCATATCATTTTAGCAAGATCGAATAAAGTTACCTGTACAAATGGTACAGGATTTTTAGATGTGGCTTCAGGCAATTGAACAATGTGCGCTAATTGTTAACACAAAACGGTTAAAACAGCGTTTAGTTGAAAGAAAAAAATGATGAACATTGACCTCTTTGTCTGTAGAATTCAAGTTCGCGTAATATTCATAGAGCTCTTTCATTACTCGGCCAGAACCTATAACATTCCTCGCTCGGTGCCAATGTTCTCCATTCGACATGCAAATATTTCGGTGCTATTCCATTCACAAATGGAATTCTTTGCGCAATGCATATTTTACCTCGAAAATTTCTATAAAATACGAAACTCAAAATTTTACATTTAGTTTCATATTTTTTCATAAAACCTAACTCGTAACTTCGACTGTTTTATAGTTTTGCGTAAGTTTTCGATATATTCTAGTAAGATTATCTACGAGAAAAAGGAAAAGCAAAAGAAAAATAATTCAATGAAATTCAATGTGTATTATGAAAATAAAAATAAATAATTGTTGAGCTTTTAAAAACGTAAGGCTAATAAAACCATCCAACGAAAATCATTTTTGATAAAATTTAGAAATGGAAAATGAATACATTTTTTTTTTTCTAAAACGAATGTCATGCACGAATTCATTTCTTGTGTAAAATAAAAATACCCTGCTTCCATTGCAACAAAACTAGGAGTACATAAATATTTGTTTGCTCTCTGAGCATAGATAATTAAATTCTCCTAATTATAGTCGTTTTGTATTTGTTCTACTTATCTTTATCATAATTGCATAAAATCTATAATCTGTATACAAGGCATTGCATCTATACTATAGCTCTGCTCTATTAAATGTTAGACGACCTGGAATTCGGTCAATCTGCCGTTGAAAAGACTGACTTTAAAATTTCATTCTTCTGCGAAAAGTAAACTTGGTACATTTCAACGTTGAAGTCCAAATTGTATTCTGTATTAATTCACAACGAAACGATATCCCGTCTTTTCTGGTCACGAAAAATCTAAAGCATTTTCGCGGAAGTATTTCGATTATGGTACCGAAGTCGGTTTCAAGTAGGGTACGAAATGTTCGGTGCGAACGTGCCTTGGTGCATGGAATATTCGAGGCAGCGCTCGATACTCGAGGTAATTCAATAAATACCGGCTCTATTAAGAAGTTCCCAGCGCCGATGAGCATTAAATAATTCCGAAAGTTCCGTAAATTGCCAAGGGAGGAATTTCCCGAGCCCGAAATCTTCCCGTATCATCGGTATCGCGTAGAACAAACCTGCCACCGGCTCCGACACTTTTTCTATGATGCTCGCGGCATGGAATCCACTAGTGAAAGCAAAACTATGTAACTAGGAAATTCTAGACGGCCACGTATCTCACAGTTGGAAAGCACATATTTAATCCTTGGGTCGCAAAAGTGTCCAAGATGTGAAAATCTTCGCGAAGAACTTTTCACTTATCTTTTCCTCGACAGCTCCAACTCTTAGCACTTCGTGAATCTTTTTGGAAATGTCCGGGTTTACATTGCATTACGAATACGCAAGACTGTGTTTTATTCATTCTTGTATTATTTTCTTCACAACTACGTACATCTTTCACTGATTTCATAATAGAAGCAGGTCAATGTTTAGTGTTTGTCTGATTTAACTCCATATATAGACAGTCACAAAGAATTCATAATACGTCAATCTATTCATATCAATTCTCACAGATGCGTTTAAGCGATCCTAATAATCGTAAACACATTATTTTAATAAATCTAATAGTGTATTGGTATTAAATGAATTTACGTCAGTATCCACCAAACCAAACCTGTATAATATAATTTTGTTAAATTATTTAAGAACCATTACATTGTTAAATTGAAATTACAGATAAATTGTCACTATTTTGTACGGTAAATTCTCCATCAAATCTCGTCTCAGTAAAACTGAAACAAACCAGTGGTATCAATGGCAGCCATAGTTTGCTTTTCCTTCACACTTTTTTTGAAGTGGAGACTTGAGATACACCGCTAGTCAGTAGTTGTCCACCACACTACGAACAGTCAAATGTCATTAGTCTAAAGTGATTGTGGAAGTTACGGAGCAGGCAGTTACTGCGACTACCGTAGTACAGTGTGTCTCTTTTTCCGGAAGAGATCTCTTCCCTTATCGATTTCCAGCCGTTTACGCTAAAAGCGTAAAATTATGTAAATGTGTGTCATCTAACGACGGAATATGAAACGTCTCTGTTGTTTTTAATAATACGAGAAAATATTTCCTTCCGGTGGGCAATAATTAAACCTCGGATGACATTCGTCTCGAGATCATATTCTCTGAAATTTCAAAGTGTTCATATGAAATAAATGTTGCTTCCTTGCAGTACTTCTTCATTTTATTAACTGCAACATTGTGTGTACTAACGAAAATGCAACACCTGCCTTAAAAGAAACAACAATGACCGTGAAATTCTGGGAAACATGAACTCTAGTAGTTTTCACATTACATTCTTGAAGAACAACATTAAATCCATACAATAAATAGAGATAAAGGAATAAATGCTTTATTTATCATCCGTTTCAATTGAACGAACAATTATGTATTAACGAATGTTTCTGAGGATAATAGTTTTTAAACAGATGCTAGGTCGAAAGATGACGAATGAAATTTACTAAATACGATTTCATGTTTTCGCTAGACGTTTCAGAATTCTCGAATTCGTGCCTGCGAGAAACGTTGCAAATACGGTGACAAATTACCACGAATGACACCGAAGAAGCAGAAAGAAAACGGTTCCAGGTCGCTAGAATGCGATAACTAGTGTTAAAAAGGGGGACTCGTTAATCTTCCTTAAAAGAAGCGCTTCTGGGTCACGAAGATAATCTTACATCGAGCTGAAACAAAGACTTCGCCTTTTACTTTTGCTTTCCAAAAGTAGGTTTTTGGTATTACCCTACCGCGAATTCTTAGAAACTTTCGCGTACTTCTGCGATGTTTAATTGGCTCTTCTGAATTATAAAAAGAGACTTTTCGCAAAATAGAACGGCACCATTCGTGCAAACATTAAAATGCATGCGTTACAATAAGAAAATTGGAAATTTTACATTGCAATGATTGTGTTTACAATATTATGACATTAAATTTGTTAAAAATGTGCAGGAACTTTAAATAATGCCTGTCATTGGTTGCACAAAAGAGAATAACTGTCGAAGACTTGCGTATTTGAGAGCGAGGATGCTTGAGGAAGAAGGCCAACAAAAAGGTTAGCTCGACATACAACAATTGCATACTACACATTAAAAAACGGCATATAAATTATCGTTTTGTAATTTTCCTTATCGAAAATTGTTTTTAAAATTCAGCAGTGTCTTGTCTTCTATATATGGACACTGATTTCATCTTTAGTTAAATTAACTAAAAATAATTAATATATGAAATTAACTACCATAAATATCAGTAATTTTGTTATGTACCCTGAGGGGCATTAACCATGTGTAAAAGGTTAAATTAAACTGCAATAATGTATTTGTGCAATATTTATATATAAGAAAAACTATTCTGTGCAACATTTTTCGAACAACGTGCAAGTTTGAAACGCAATAAGATTTTTACTTCTCCATGAATTGTCCATTTCACTACGCTACCAGTAACTACAATTATAAAAACTATCGTTAACAATGTTTATCCTATTCCATTTTTATGCTACTCGCTATCGGTGATCTCCGACTGTTATAATATTTCTGACTTATAAATTTAACTGCCAATACTTGATCGGTTCCTCGACTGTACGTTTTACCCAAATACAACTTGTATAGAGCGAATGTTGTGTTCGAGAAACACAATTTCAAAATAGAATGGAAGAGCCGAAACAGTAATGTAAACGTGTGAATTCGAACCTAGAGAAGCGTGAAAGTGAGTCGAAGGACGGGAAACTGAAAGAAGCCACAGTAACAGAGACCAGTTCATCGCAAAAGGCTGACGATTCTATTAAGGATTTCGATTCAATCCAAGGTGCCGATTCCATTAAGGTTACTGATTCCAAAGCTGACAGCACTGATCAACAACAGATTAGTGAAATCAGTCAAATTAACAAAAGCACTACTTCATCCGTTACGAACCAAAATTCATTGGACACTGAAACAGTCGATGAAGAAGATTCGGTTGCAGCTTAACTGCAATCATCCAAGAAGGTAATTAAAATGATCAATATACCTTGAGAAAGTGTTTATCGTGTCCTAAACGTTTTTATTTTGCTTAGACACGATCCAAGTTACTCAATTTTTATGTTATGTCTTCTGACCTCTTTGGTAGAAATTAAGAAAAATATTGCTGAGATGGAAATATGCAGGAGAAAAATGTCTAAAGTACTTGAAATTAATGTCCGAAGTGCATATTTGAAATTTTATTCGTAATCAGTCCTGGTTGAAGCTTCCCCATTAACTATGTCATAAATCTTAGTTTACGTCAGAGCTATCATAATCGTATTTTCGTCAAATTAAATTTATATTTGGAATGGAAGTTCATCCAACGTGGCCATCAATTTAAACTCTCGAAGAACCTAAATTGATGCTTGAAAACATTTCTCCTGTTTCCGACGTGAGACATCAATTAACGAATTACTAAATATCCATATTAAAATTCCGAATGATATATACTTCTTTGTAGTAATTATATTATTGGTAATATTGCTTGTTCTTCTTATTTGTACTAGAAACGGTAGAACGCAATAGTAACAAAAATACGTCTTGGTGTATAAATTGAGTTGTGACTCTCAAATACTTATTTGTTCTAAAGCTACTACTACTTGCATCTTTATGGATTTGAAGCATTTTTGGAAAACACGATTAGATCGAAAACAAAATTATAAAAAGTTTTAGAATATTTTTACGTGCAACTTACTAAAATCATTAAAAAAGGAAAGACGTGTTCAACTAATTTTTGTTTCTTACAATCAACATAGACAATTTTTATTTCTCAGAATAACCTGCAGTTTAAGGCTGAGTGTTATTAATTTCACCTTAAACCGCAACGTTTTACTCGACTATTGAAAAAGGATCAAGATAAATGTTACACTAAAAAAAAGTACAACCTCTTTGAGTAGAATGCTTCACTTTTCTCCTCTTTTTCTTGGATCTACGAAGAATTTGTAGTTCTGCGAAAAGAATTTTCAGGAAATAATAGGTACAAATGACTTTTGCAATGAGATAGCCATGGAAGTTCGAAGCATATTTTTCTCATTAGTTTCAGCTAGAACGTTTCTTTCCCAGCGATACAAATTACACGATTTTCCACATCTGGCCCCATTAGAGTCACAACGTGTTTATCATAAATTTGCATCGTTCGAGCGGAAAATCTCCCCGGGGAAATGCACTAGTCTTGGAAAGCGTCGTCTAACTGCGTAATCACCGGAGGCAGATTAATTCGTCGTCGCCACGAACATTCAGGGGAGAGAGTCTTCTCTCCGCAGTACGAAACGAAACTGAACGGAACGGAACGAAACGAAAATGGCAAGAAGTAGGAAAAACCTTTTGCGCTTAACGACAGCTTAACGAAGAAGGAGAAAGATATCTCGGGTAAATTTGCAGTCTACTCCGATAACTGAGAACCGACCGAACTGCTGATTCCCGTCTCGACAACCGCGGCAAAAGGGAGAAGACGCTGAAAAGTTGTCCTCCGTCCGATAGCTCCGAGGTGCCTTTGACTTTTTCTGTTGACAATTTCGCCACGATAACGTTAGGAGGATCAAAATTAAATTAACTTGTCCCGCAGAAGGTCGATCGGCACTCTTGGAACGCTTTCGAACTGCTAACTTCGACAGTTTGCGAGCTCGTACTCTCCGCGGAAAATGGCAAACCAAACTAGCCAAACAGGTAAAGTAATAAAGGTTTACAGTAGGTTCGGAAATTCTTCGGAGTTGTTTTCTTGCGCTTGCTTGTGGAATAGTCTGGCATTGCTCACTGGGAAATGTTTTAGATTTGCGTAAGCAATTCTGCATTTCCTTATCATTTCTGTGTTCTCGTTCACTGAAGTCCTTTTGTTCTGAAATTCTTTTTAAAAATATTTTTGATAAATTGTAACGAATTCTTACATAAGCGAAAAGCAGGGAGAGTCATCTATACTGTATTTTTGCAAATGAGTGAAAATTGTGAAAATAACAAATTGTATATTCCCAAGAGAAATGTTTTAGCAATATTTTAATAGAAATAAAGCAATATTTTAATTCTCAAAAGATCTGTTTCTTTAGTAAAAAAAAAACCACAAGCATAATGAGAAAAAATCATGTAAATTTATCGTTTGATTGAATATTTTGTAACTTCGCATAGATGTGCCTGATAAAGCTGAAAATGATGAAACGGGAGATACTGAATGTCAACCTACATGTCCATCCTCGGCTCTATTTTCTATGGATGAAGAAGCTAAAGAAAGTGAGAAAATTTCCATTTCTTCAAAAAATCTAAATCAATCTATGCTTTCATATTGACGATAGGCAATACGAGTAATTCACCTAAATAATCAGTTCAGGGAAATGTGATTTTATATAAAGCTTCCCCTTTAATTACATTGAATCTGTATTGCTGTATTGACACTTTACGTACATGATTTTATCAGTAATAAGTTTGATTGATTATTTCACGAGAAAATAATTTCCTCTTGCACAGCTTTCTATTCCTCTTTACGAGGCCATACAAAATGCATAGCTCGTAAATCGTCTTGAATACGAATCCTTAAAATTACATTCTAATGAAATTAACTTTAAAAGAAAATTTTCTTCTTGTTTATCATTTTCCTGTGCCTTTGGTCGAGTTAATATCTTCGAAGTAGTAGACAGCCATAAAATGCAGCTTTCTTCGATCCACTTTAACAGTTCATCAACTCGCTTCGTTATTTAAGATTTTAAATTTGTTAAACATTTTTCATACCTGAAACATTTTTTAAATCTTGTTAACACCGAGATAAAAATAACCGAATTATAGAAGTAACATTTGTGCCGCAGTGTTTTGCACGTGCCTCTTAATAAGCGACGTGTTGACAATTCCGTGTTCACGGAAGCAGACGTTGCGCTAATCCCGGCTGAAACCAATTTTCTGCGAATAAACACATCTAAAATAATAGGGGCAACGCGTATAAACCGGGCCCCGCCCAATTAACCGAAATAGATACCGTGGGATCGGAATTTAGTTTCAATGCCATTCTCACAGGATTCAACACGGCTGTCTTTACTTTGGCCACGTTTGCTGCGGTTCTTGCTGTCTATGTCTGCGTCGTGTACAGTTTGAGCAGCCCGCCGACTGTTATGCATCAGCTGTAGAAACTCTCTTCGTTCGGTAACTTGTTTTGACTCCGTTGGTAGTATCGAACTTGCATTGAATTCTACGTTATTATTTCTGCAGCAGAGATGCAAATTTGGTATAACATTTTTTTATCCGGCGCTCCTATTTAAAAAAAAAACCGTTATAAAGATAAACAAACATTAAAATGGATTTTCTCGAAAACGGAGCCCTGGATAAAAATATGTTGTACTAAATTTTTTTCTTATGTTTTCAGGTAGAATCAAGCTTTGCTCGATTGTACTAGGAATTCCGGCCCACCCTGTAGAATTTCAATACTTGATGTTATTAAGAAAAAGGAAAGGAAACTATAAATAGCACATTTCGCAGGTTAAAAAAGTGAGGTTAGATGTAATATGTATTTTGGCATGGGAGGGTTCAGTAATTAGAACACGCGTTTTGTTTCAGTTATTGAATAACTTTAAATAAAAAAATAAATCTAACAAATCGGTTATATTATCGTTTTTATGCAATTTGATTGAGTTTTATGAACATAATAGTTTATTTTTTTGTTTGGAAAGCATCGTTTTTTTATTCTATTCATCTTTATTTGCACCGTGTTTGTTAGCAATGTTACCAATTTTAAGAAGTCAATGTTTCGATATGAAAATTACAGATAAAATATTATTTAAAAATTTCAATGTCTTTAATTTAATAATATTGTTTTTAAATGTAAGTAAAATTATTGAGGACATAGTAATCAGGGGGAGCACAATGGTTGACACGCTTACCCTACGTCAAAATATTTTATTCATTTAGGTTGCAGTGAAATGGAAAGAAATAGTACGAAAATGCAGTTATTGTAATCTAATATTTAAATCAGCATTAATATCTGGTAATAGAAGACTGGTTATTAAATGAAAATCACGTGGATCTATCAAGATACTATAATTTGTAATGGATCAATGAAACATCACTATTGCATAATGTACTAGCTGTTCAAATCTCAAAAACAAAACAATGGATCACTTTCTTACGTAATAAAATGATTTAACCAAGCGAATAAATTGAAGACTTTATTAAATCTTTACAAGATAATACTACAATAGGATGAAAATCTCCGCAGATCTTATTTTTATAAGAAATTTAACACTCTATTTAAAAGACTAATAATTTTGTCATAATAGAATAACGAAATTGATATTACTGTATAATTATCGTCAAAAGATTTTGTATCACCATAACTAAGTTTTGCAAGGAATGTGACATAAGATAAGCTTAGATCTCTTGGTAAAGATTTCTAATAGAATAATAAAAATAACTTAATCCTTTTGTCGATTTCAACTCGAAAAAATCAATGTGGCCGATTTTTTCAATTCTTCCTTATAAATCTCTCTGTTACGGAACGCGAATTTCAGAGGATTTCTGCGGTAAATTGAAATGTGTTCGAGTGAATACAACGTCTATATCTCATTCCCATCGGCTCGGATTAATTAAATTTCTAGAATCCTTTGACAGAGAACGATGACCCTTCACCTTTTCGCGCTATGTAACTGCCGGCTAAGCACGTCTAGGCCTGCCTGGAAAATCGCGAGTAATTAGAGCGCGACGTAAATAACGGATCTCACAAATTAGGAGATGCAACCTGCACCAGTTCACCGTGCTTAATCCTCATTCCGTATGCATATTTGTACCTTATCTTATATTAACATTTACGGTTTCCTTCAACTAAAATAATTTCTCTAACTAAACGTTCGAATTTTTTTTGCTGCCGCAAGTGTCGTCAAAGATATCCAGAAAATTAACCATATGGATTTGATTGAATATCGAAAACCCATGAAATTTATTACATGTTGAATCATATTTCATATGATAACATTTTCAAAAATGTTTATATTAGGTAATATATAGATTACACAATCTCATTTATAGTGTATAAATAACTTTATTTGTGAAATACAACGTTATTTTTAAAGTATTGATGAAGACAACAAAATTGAATCTCAGTTCTATTGAAAGATACGTAAATATACGTCAAATGTGTTGTAAATACGTTATGAAATATTGAATGAAATTGATGGACAGTTCGTGTATTATGTGAAAATAAACACCTGAAATGAAACTGTAGACTTTAAAAACGGTAAAATAACTGTACAGTGGACTATGGAATTTGAACAGTATCCATTTTCTCGTATCTATGAAACATGCGTTGCGATCTTCTTTGTCACATCTTATATTACCTGTTATATAACATTGCGACACTTACTTCCGTTCTTCCATAAGCTGAGTTTATATAAAACACGTGATATTCGCATATTTCCGGAATTTGAGCACAAAGAGTTGCATAAAAGTATCTTCCAGTGCAATATTTTTAAAAACATAGTAGTACAGTATAAACTGACTTCATCATATATTTGTTAGACGTTCCCATTTTTTCCACCAAATTATAAATGTACCGAAGAACAGAGATACATTTTTCCTTAACTTTTACATAAAAATTTGTTTTGTTTTTCGTACGTGAACAATTTTCTTAAATTCCTTTAAAATTTGTCATTTTATTTGTCCAAAATTATTTCCTTTAATAACCCGGAGCAGGATTATATTTTTTATTAGCATTGTTTAGATGTCTTCTTTCTGTAATAATTACAACAAGTCTAAAACAATTTAACAACGTTTTTAAGTACTTTTAATTTTTAAATAATTTCTTATTTCTATAACGAATATCTCACAGTTTTTAATAAATATAGTAAAATAAATAAATAAAAATGTACAGAAAATTCTCCCCAATTGTCCTTTGGTTTGTAAACAAAAATGAACAATTTGAGAAGAGAAGATGTGGTTAGAATTTACTGTAAATGACAAATCTCTCTCCCCCCCCCCCCCCCCCCCCCCCCCCTCCATCCCTCTATATATATATCCCTTTCTCTATTCTGACGTAATTCAGGCTGCTCGTCTAAGGACTAAACAATGCATTATTGATCAGCAATTCGGGACATGTGTAATCTACATACTAAATAAGACAAATGTAGTTTCATTGAGCTTGTTCGCGTAGGAAGCGAATAATAAGCTTTAATTATGCACAAATCCTTCTTGTAATCCTTTCTCCCATCGGCTGGCGTTTGTCCTGCCACGTTAATTCGTGGCAACTCGGTAAACATTTGTTTATATTAAGTTCTCGTAAAAAATCAACTAAAATTCTTCCTAGTTAATTATTTAGCTCAACTCTGAAACAATCTACGTTACAGTACTGCAAAATGTAACTAAATTTTTTAATTTTTTACTTTTTTTCATTCTACTCCATCCTCATCTAAAAATGTTCTAGAATGTTTACGAAAATAATAATTACGCCAGAATAACTCGACATAGTAAAAAAATTATCTTTTTTTCGAGTCTAGTATACTTGTGATATACGGTAATTATGTAGTATATAATATTGTAGTATATTTCGTCTAGTATACTTGTGATAGAGGAATGTACTCGTGATAAGCTACGAACTCATGTCCGAAGGAATTTCATAGTTGACTGACTTTTTGAGATTTTCGTGAGGCATAAACCTATGATGACAGTCTGTTAATAACATTTCATGTTCAGCTGCAAGGTTCGCAGTCGTGCGCATAAATTATAGTTAGTTGTCAGAAAATGGCCAGATACAAATCGGATTGCGCTGAACCCGTAAACTGAGGATCTTTAGAACAGATAATAGACTGGAAACTGGGAACGGACAATGGCGGGCCACTGAAGATGCCATTGTTAGGTGCAAGCACCACTGTCGTGCACACGTGACTGAATTATTCAATAAACGAGGTACACTGGAGTGCTCCATGATCTCAATACTGTCAACCGGTGTTGTAGCGTTCGAAAATGTAAATATTACCAAACGCCATTGTCCATGAAAGTAATTACTGGAAATTCGACTTTTCAACAGGCCCGTGCACAAGAAAAACGAGGAATATCTTGTGAATAGACTACGAAAGTTGCAGGAGAAAAACTTCAACAACGTTTAACATAGTTTTTCATTTTATTTCGAGTTTAGATTATTCGTTAATGTAACAGCATCTTCATATTCTTAGTTTATTTAGAATCCTTGACATAATACGTGCACAACCTTTACAATATATTTACGATGATACGTGCAATTTATTTATGCATTAAAGAAGTACTATCTTTACAGTGTGATTTTTGGCCTTTACGGTATTGGTTATTTTCCACATATTGAGTAAAATATCTTTCGTGGAAACTCTGTGCTTATCTGTTACATAGTTTTCTGAGAAATGTTACGTTCATGAGTTAGTGTTTGTATCTAAAGTTTATAACATTCGTCAACTTGTGCAGGAGTCAACGCATGAAAACTACAAGACGTTGCTGCATGAAGACTTCGTTCGATCTCTGTTGGCAGTATTAAATTTATGAACATACGAAAATCAACGGAAATCAGTACATCGTGAATTTTCAAATATTTTAAAACTTTTACGAGTTTCTGGAAGACAGAAACGTACATACGTGCATACATGATGCAGCAGAATATTTTCGTTCGCTTTGAATTGATTTACAACCCCTTAAAATATTTCTGCTGTTATATTTACAACGCTCTTTGCTCGTCGAGAACTCCTACGGCTAATTTTATAATTAATTTCTCTTCCTAGAATTCATTTTGTAGATTAGCCAGTGATCCGAGTTGACGATTATAATTACGCTCCACAGCTTTGTTTGGAAAAATAGAAAATTCATGCGCCGGGGAGGCCACGTAAATACCTTCGATATTTATGGATCTTTGAAAAAATAATCTACCTACCGTATTCGAAACAGTCTTTTTATTTCTTTAATCCTATTCGTGCGATCTGCAGGATGTAATTATATAATAATAGATTATAAATAAAGCATTGTGTCGCGTTCACAGTGTTTTTTTTTCATGTAGCTATAATAACCGCTGATATTTACATGGTTCCCTCTGCAGAAATCAAATAGAGCATACCGCCAAACAAAACAATGTATTTTCCTCGTTTTTACAAACATATGCCGCAGTAATCGTTACCGAAATACCTGCGAATATGAAACAATGCGGAGTTCCGGGAAAAAGACGACTTTTCAGATTATTTTTTCAACCCTCTCACAAGAACCATCTGTATCATGCGATGTTTGTTTCACAGTCGACAGCACAGTGCATTGGGTTCCATGCCGAATGAACATGCTTACTGACGAAAACGTAATGTTTCGTGAATTTTCGTCCATTATACTGTATTGTTTTTCGCTGCGCACGTGCGTTGACATAGTTTTTCCTCGTCTTCATTTACTGATGAGCTGGCAATTTTTCTTCTATCGTTGGTATTCAAGTTTATACATTTAAAAGCATTTAAGAACAAATCCTGTACAGAAAGCAGGGTTTAACATTATTCGAACTGTATCGAATCGAAATTTATTTAAAATAATTATATGAATAAATTCTTTTCAGTGAAATATTTTATTAGAATATAAATTATTCATTACTAAATATTCATATTTCGGCAAGGTTTAAAATTTTTTTTTAATATTTAAAATATATTTAAGACAAAATACCGTTCAAAATAGGTTTGGAATATGCCTCACTTTATCGATTCTCTAATTTTATATGATTATCATACGACAATTTTATATTTTAAATATATTGGATTGATTGTGAATGAGGAACTAACCTCGCAGACAAGTTACAGGATTAAAATCTTGCACAAATACATTTCTCTTGATCAGCTATCGAATGGTATAAGAGTCACTGAAAAACCTCTAAAGGCAGTTTTGATCATATATGGCCCTTTGTATTGGATTGGATACTTAATCGATGATATTGAATAGTTGTCACGTATGTGTGTTATATAAAAAGTGATTTCGTTTTTAATAATTGTAAAGAACTTCATCAATAAATATGTTTAATGACTGTTTATGAGTATTTCGACAATTTTCTTCTAAATATTAATTTAAAATACAATATAAATATATTGTATTAATTCAAATAATTTGTCGGACTACTGATACAAATATTATCGTGTTGAACAATATTTTTTCAAAAATTCTCAATCTCCGACCTTCGATTTTAAGAGGACTATCATGAAACTGCCGCTGGGTAAAGTGTAATTAAAAGATGACCACGATAATGATTTTATGGGCGCTGGTGATTGCAATATGTGAAACTAAATTACTGGTATGAGCGGAAAAAACATTTCACAGTGATTTTAAAGTAAAATAAATGCATTCGTAGTGGTAATAACGCGAAATAAATTCTTCTCGAGCAGAAATACTTAATTTGGCCAGCTCCGACTATGAAATAAGGGCGGAAACGTTAAGCGATGCATTGCGATGTGAAATTACCACTTAGACCTGCCGCGGATTGAGTTAAATTTCAATTTCTCCTACGGCTGTATCTGCTATACTGAATTATTGGATTACTTAGAATGTTCGGCGAATCCCCACCATGTGACAGAATATTTCGTCGCGTTTCATTATCCGTGCAATTGAGTTTCTCGTTTCGCTCGTGCTTTAACGAATGTTTGCATTTAATTAACGAACGGCTCTTGGTTAACGCATAGCAAAATAATTGCGAAAATAATTGGAGGTCTATCGATTCGGATAGTAATGCATATAGTTATCAATCAAAATTCTAATTCAATGAGAACGTGGACGAATGCAATCTACCCACACGTAAATTTCAAACATCGAGTTTATTAGTTGTTCTATCGAGGTCAGATGTAAAACGTATAGCCCAAACAAACTGTAGTTTGCTGACCCGACTTCGGTAGCAAAGCTTGCAGAACACGTCCGGGCAGTATACAAAATTTAAAATTTCCTTGCTGTTGGTGTTTCTGGCGTTTTTAACATTGTACATTCCAAAGAGAAAACCATTTTTGTGAAACCGATTTTTTTTTAATCAATAACAACATACACACGCCAAGAATATTTCTTTGAAGTTTCAAACAATAATTCGAAGTGGTTATGTAGATATAACTCGACGGAAAACTTTGGACGCGGTCTTCTCAAAACAACTTTTTCGCAGCTGGTCAACAGGGGAGAAATATCGAACCAATCAACTTGAACTTTTAACTGTACGTTCAGGAATGGTCCTTTTATCGTTCAACTTACAGGCAAGGCGGTGGGGTCGTCCGTATTTTTTGTTTAATTACGAAAAGTTCAAGAAGAGTACAAAAGCAACAAGAACGATGTTGAAAAAAGAAGAAAGAATTTACGGCTTCACATAATTTATTTTCAACGTTTGACAAACGCGGCTAATAAAATTTGTCAAGCACAATAACCTTATAGAAAATTGTATTCGTTTCTAAGTGAGAACACGTAATATTTTTTCAACCACTCTGTATTTCATATTTTTGCATCATTATATATGCTGAGTACAGCTATCAATAAGCTTTACGACATTGTAACCATTCTCGTAAAATTCCGATAATCCAGCTTAATGTACAACACCACGATCTCACCAGAGACGTTAAAAATTACGATTACGAACGCAGTCGGTTACACAAAAATTCATTTTATGCTTTGTCGTAGCTCGGCGTAAAGGAACTGATTTAATTCGTAGTTGATTGCTCGGAAACAAACATTCCATTTTCGATAATGCCTTCGACACAGCTGGTCACTGGTCGAGAGAAAAATCTGCATTTTCCCGAAACATTTCACCCACACTGTCGCGATCCAACAAGGTTCGATACGCATCGGTTAACGTTCGCGGGGCAACTGAACTGTCTCTAGATTGTATTATTTAGGTGACAGTCCATTTTCCGGGTAAAATCGTGGGCACAATCCCCACTATGGTTTAGTATTGTTCCGTCGATTTTCGGCCTGTTTCTTGCGCTCAGAAAAAAAAAACAAAACTAGTAGCTGTAAACATTGTTGCTTGCGCGAACGTTCACGCCATAAAGCAATTTCATTTTTCAATACCGTACCTGGATTAAGCACTTACCTTCTAATAAAGAGTCTAACTCGTGATCAAGATTTTCAACACGATTCATAAGGTACTTCTATGTTATTGATATCTTTTAGCTTGAAGTAAAATTCTATTCTTCCGTTATCAATGTTTAAACATTAAAGAAAATTGAGACACACAGGTTACTTCAAAAAGGGACAAAGGCTTCAAAAATAATGCAGTAATTTCTTTCACACTGTCCCTGTACAACTTAAGAAAATGAGATACGATTATACAAGCCTTGCAGCTCGATTTTTATATAAAATGCCTGCACTAATTACAAGATGCAGAAGCTACACATATATTTATTTCCTTCTCTAGTAACTTTAACAGCTTGAAAATAGTTCAAAAGCATTTACAAATATCTGAAATAACTTTTTACTGTTTTGCATAAAAATAATAAAAAATAAATAAATAAATGCATAAAATCTGATTATAATGTTTTTTAAAATGTCTTCAAAGTTATAACGAAGATTTGGATCTGAGCTATTCGCGAATATTTCGAAATTAAAGTTGAACGACATATAGGAAAAACTTGTCATCTGTTTACCCTAAAGTGTATATTTACCAAAATTAGAATAAATAAGCAAGCACTTTTGCAAACAAATTTTTGTAGCGTATCATTAAAATTATCGCGTTAATAAAAGCCTGTGAGCTCGTCGGAAATCCCGTGCCGGTTACGGAAACTTCATTCGCCGCAAACAAGGTTCGGAATAAACCAAACACTTTATGGAATTTCGTGTCGCGAAGAATCTATAACGCTACCGTGCTGTACCGCGCTGCCTTGGCAGGACCAGTGATTTTAACGAGCCCTACATTATATGAACGAGGAAACCGGAAATTCTATTCCTAGCCCGACGTCTCTCCAGCTAAGTTAACTTAGTAACTTTTACAATATTGTGGGAACCCGCGGAAAATAAAAGATCGTCACGTTACGGAGATTAAGCTCATCCAAAAATCATCGAAGACTCTGAATGGCCGTTGCTCCGAGCAATAATACACTGTTTTCCATCTGTCGTACACGGTTAAATCGTAGAAGGCCTTTCTTGCTTTAAAGAGCTACAAAAATTGTACGACGTCTTTAAGGGCTTAATTCTCTGCTAGTTAGATTTGAACAATTTGCTTTGTGTATCAAAGGGACCTTAACTGGGTTACAGAATTGTATCTTTCGAACCCCTTTCCGGACGCAAATCATTTCATATTTCTTTGAATTTCTATCGTAAAATTATCTCAACAGTCAAAATTCTCGAAAAACCGAAATATCTTTTTTTCTGTAAATAGATGTTTTATTGAATTCTGTCCAACTCATGTCGCAGACATAAGCTGAAGTATCCTGCAATCTTCCTACAGCTTCCATTTATAATCTATCTTAATTTGATTTCAATTCGAGCCACAGTCTAGTAGACACATATCTCGCTTCACATATTAAAGTTATTAATCTTTTTTTTAAAAATGCAAACTCGTTAATTTATATTTAAAGGCTGACATTCACTAATTTATCTCAATTATTTTAAATCCACACTTCCCACTCTTTCTAGAAATATTTGTATCGTAAGATAATATACGTCAACATAATGCACAGCATTTACAATTTGACATAGTCTAATACAGATTTAATTATAAATTCGGTACGACTTTTATCCCTGACTGAAGATTTCCGTTGTTGTCAGGGCTCTTTCCTCGGTATAGGTTGTTTATCGACAGTCCCATGGCGGTTGGAAAATGGGGAATTGCTCGATTCAAAACAGAGCTATCTCTCTTTCGAATGGCTGAGACAGCGCCTCCGGCCTATCGAGAAACGAATATTCCCGGGTATTTGTCCCAAGAGATCCGAGATCAGCCGTGATAATATCATGATGCGAGCCAGTCTCGTCGACATTTTCGGGATAACCGAGCCGCGGTCCCGCGATAGGGAAATTGCCGACCAGCAGATAGTTGGGCAACGCCAATTAATCGAGTCCATCCGAAAGACAATACTTTGCAAGCTGACTGCATTATGGAAATCCGATTTTTATGAAATTGCGCTCCACACGGCTATCGCTACTTTTGTCAACTTTCTTGATACGCTGCCAAACACCAAGTGGATAAAATAATCAGATTATGCATCTATTACGAAAACCCTTGAAATTCAAAACAATCGGAAGCTCATTAGGATTTTGTTTTTCTCGAACTCATTCACAAAAAATCAGTTCAAGTTATATTCTTTTTCCGTGATGCAATCATCTAAAAGTCATTTTAAAATCCTTCATTTACACGAAATAAAATGTTGAACCACGGAAAGTATTTTTTATTTTTTCTTTACACGAATTTAACATCTAAAAATGTATAAACTGTATTGACTGCTGAAATAATTCTTAACTGTATAAAATTAATGCACTTATTTCATTAAAATAATTTGCTGTGCAATGATTTATTTCTTAGAAACTTTCTGATACGATATTCGCAACCAAGTGCCGAATATCCATCATTTACCAGAAAGCTGTTAATTTTTCGAACATTCATAATTTCACATTAAATTAATCGTATTCGATTTCCATACATAAATTGAAAGAAAATTAAGAGATCGATAACTGTCATTTCCAGTTATTTCTCAAATTACTTGGCACATTATGCTCTAATTATTGTTATATTCGTGAAAACATTTCCAGCCGTGCGGAATAATGCAGAGGTGATTTTACACTGTCAGCGATGAAAATTAATTAGCTATCGCAAATAAATGAAGGCGTAAATTATTTCACGTAGTCAACTGTATGCCTCAACGAATAATTGCACGTAGCACGTCTATGAAGATCATATAAGGATGATCTGTAAATGTCATTCAACGTGTTCGTCAAAGAATCATATCTTCCAAATAATATACCCTGCGTGAATGAAATACAAGAAAAGAAAAAGTGTGCAAGGTTGAACGAATTACGATATGCGCGAATATAGACAGGCATTTGTGGAATGTAATAAGTTGTAGTCCATATTTTTCTATCGAGCACCGTGGTTCATATTTCTTGTGACCGGTCAAACATCAATAATTACATTGTAATTGAACCTAGCTCGAGAGATTTCTGGTAATCATAGCTGTGTGGCAATCCGGTCCTTTCAAAATCGAAACGAATACCACAAACTGATCGTCAGTCGCGACCGCAACCGTGCAAACTCGCCGCATAAATCGCGTGACTGACGATGAACCAGGAACACAATGAAAGATACCGTTCGCATGAAAATGCCACATGTTTCGGTCTGAACTATCTCCATTACGTTAATTTGTTGCTGTAGATCGCCAACTGCATAATTTTCCTGATTATAATTTCGCATGCTTTAAATTTTTATCTCGTTAGTTGTATTACCAAAATTTAATGTAATAATACTTGCATTCATTTGTAAATCTTAAAGTCTTAGAATCTATATATAAATTGTTTGATTTTGTTCATGTGAAAATGACAGCATTTTTGCTTCAATTGTAACTTTTAATGATTCGATACGGAATATTTTTGGTCGTACTGATTTCAGTCCATTGGAAAGATAAACAATTCCAACTTTGTCCCGCTTTTACATTCGAAATATATTCGTCATATACAGTCAGTCCCATAAGTATTCGTACCCTCATTACTTATAAGAGAAATTTGTTGAAATCAAGGGACGCATGTAAGATTTTGCAATAAACTTTTTATTATCAATGAAGACATGTTTAAAGTTAATTTATACCAAATTATAACAAAATTGATTAACTAATAACAAAAATATATTGATTTTACTCCTCGTAGTACGTAATAACAGTCCACAAAAGTATTCGTACCAGTGCAGATTTTGTCAAAAAATCGCATACTAGAGTAGCTTCTTTACATTATATTAATTTTCTAATATTTATTGGGTCCACCTTTATGCCTTATTATATCGTTTAATCGATTTGGCATACTTTCTACCAGTTTTAATGCGATATTGGTTCAATTCTATTCCAAACTTCCAAAATTTTGTTTTTTAGCATTTGTTTATTGTAAATTTCATGCTCGTGTAGTCTTTTATCTATTTCCGCCCATAAATTTTCTCTAGGTTTTGTATCTGAACTCTGAGGAGGTGTACGTAAGAAATGGGGAACGTGGTAAAGCATCCGCTCAAGAACAATCTGAGCAGTTTGCTTCGGGTCGTTGTCGCGTTGAAAATAGTAGCCATCTTCCAAGCCAAGCTTAATCGCACTTGTGTGCAGATTTTCTTCGAGTATATTTTTATACTTTATCTTATCGAAAATTCCATCGATAAAGACATGTTTGCCCACTCCGGATGCCGCCATACAGCCCCACACCATCACGGAGCCTCCACCGTGCTTTACAGTTGGTTGTACATTTTTTAATTCTAGTTCTGTATTAGGCTTTCTCCAAACACTTCCTCTTCCGTCACATCCGAAAATATTAAATAAGTTTATTGCAAAATTATACATGCATCCATTGATTTCAACAGATTTCTCTTATAAGCAATGAAGGTACGAATACTTATGGGACTGACTGTACGTCACGAATATGTTCAACGGTATCTGCACTGTTTCCAAATGAATTCTATTACGCTGATACTGTGACCTTTATGGAATAAAAAATGTCCTCGAAAATGTTTCAAAATTTCGAGCAGAAAGATGAAACTTTACACACATGCACAAAATACGATAAAAATCCCAAGTGTTTCATTATTCAACAAAACATTAAACAAAGATACGTATAATAGTGAACATTGGTAGCAGACACTGTTATTAAAGAATGAGGAAGCCGTCTGTAAAAATGCTCTTTATACATCTGAAAAAAGTTCCAGTTGGAATATCATGGCGGACCTCAAAGCGAAACTTACCACCATCGTCATAACTGGAATTAATGTCCTGCTCGCACAAAAACATTTGTTCCATCCTACATCAGAATGCTGGGCTCATAAGTTCTATTTTATATTGCAGCAGAAGTTTGATTTTCCATTATTTTGTATATTAGCTGTGAATAAAATGAGATTGTTTAGTTAGATCGTAGTAGTCAGCACTTATTTAAAGAAGTAACTAAATTGGTCAGATACGAAACAGTAAAAACATTTAATAAATTTGAAAAAACTGTATAACTGTTTCTAAGTTATTAAAATGATTAAGAAATTAAGTATATATTTATGCAACTGTTGTATCTTGTAATTAGCACCGAGGAATTTTATTTTGAAGACAACGATTTCGAACTATCCTCCAAAAGAATTTTGGATACATTTTATGCACGCTAATGATATAAGTGAATTAATATTCCAGCGAGCGTCTGGATCCTTCATTATATTCACGGACAAATGTTCGACATTTTTTCGCGCGAAAAACTTGTTCATCAGGAGAGCTGCAGTCACGAGAGCTGCGCGATTGTCATATTTATGTAAATCGTAACAATAGTATCTCATTCTGAACTGAAAGTCCTCTTCCGAGACAAACAATTCCCGTTTAGAGGGGTGAGCCACGACATTTCTCGGTGGAAAGTCCGTCGGAAAAATGCTCAGCGTTTCAACGAGCCGCACTTTTATCCTCGAAAAATGCTCCCCCGATATGTACGATTTTTATGAAAAAGTAGGGAGAGCGGAGCAAGTTTGAATGTCCGCTGAAAACTTCTTCTACGACGGAGGAAGAGATGTTCCACCGTCGCTGATCGAATCTGCGACCGAATTCTTGTTAGGGTACGTTTCGGACGCGCGGAATCCTTATTCGAATTCTGTCTAGCTGAACGAATTCCTGTGACATTTAATCATTCGTTAAATTTAATAGAACAGGCACATACGATCTTTCGTATCTATTATTAGAATTACTGCTTTATATTGATACTAATCTTCGTGCTAAAAAGCTCATGTAATCAATTCGCGTTTATTAGGCTGCGAATTTTATGCATCTAAACTATAAACTTCTATTAAAAATCTATCAGAATTAAATTCTGCAGCATATCCTTTGAAAATTGTAATGTAAAACAATATGGTGGAAGAACATCGTTATAACATTTCCATCTCCTTTAAAATGCGTATAGCATTTAGTAAAACAAGATGTTGCAAAAAGAACGTTATAACATTTTCATCTTCTTTAAAATGCGTCTAAAATAGCTTCTAAGCAAAATATTATCTCGTAGTATAGTTTCTGCAAATTCATCAAAGTCTGCATTAAAGATCCTCATGAATGAATCATTACATTAAATATCAACAACGAGATACTTAGGTCCCAACAGTTTGAGAACAGACAACAAACAGTCTTAAGCAGGGAAATTATTTGTATTTTGTGTGAACAGTTTGCAATAGTTTGCAGAAGAAAATATTTAATAAATCAGAATTATGCGTCCATTAATTGTTTCACAACAACGAATCTTTCGTTGCCCAAAATATTCTCTATAAAAAGACTCACTATTGTTTGTGTTTACCAAGGCAAATGATTCATCGCACTTATAACAGTGCGAATTCAATTAAACGCGAATTTAAGTTGCAAGCCTTGCTACTTTGTTTGTCGTCACAGTTTTAGAGCAGCTTGTCGCGATCATACTATAGCGTGATAAGAATGGATCATGAGACTATGTATGTACATGCATCGAAGTAATAAATAGAGTTTATAGTTCATGATATGGAATGTCGGTATTAAAAATTACTGAACGTAGTTCAGGCGTAAGCATTATACGCCGGCTTCTTCACGCGTGAAATATTGCGTGTTATAAACTGACTTCCCCCTCACATTTTATGGAATATAAAACACGAACATGGTGTGTTGTTTGGATGATTTTCTTGTTCAAGAAAAATTCTTAGATACTTTAAGATATGCATAATTTATTCTACACGTTTATTTATGTACACCTGTTACCGAATTCGGACATTTATTCACAGTGAATTTATACAAATTCTACAGACTTAAGGGTGCCCGTGTATTATACACCGTCAAGAATCTTCAAAAATTCATTTCATAAAGTTACGATTTATAAACATAATCCAATGAATTATTATCTATTCGAAAGGAACATTAAATATTTGAACAATATTTAATAGAATATTCGAGACGATAATTTATTCTAAAAGAAAAACGGTATTTCAATCGAAATAGAATACAATTCTTCAATTGCTTATATGGTATTTTTAAGAAATTATTGAGAAAGATGATAAATTACTGTGAAAAAATCTTATCTACCTATTTTTAAAAGTCAAACGAATTACTATGATAAAGTTTAGAAGCAGTTGCAAAAATGGTCAAGCTTTAGTATCGTTATTTAATTCATTTATTCGTTTAATGCTTTAAACCAGATGATTTATATAACAAGAGAATATTGTCACATGTAATTTGAATGATACATAATTTCTAAAATCTGAAAGTATATTATTTAAGAACGTGCTAACTTTTCACAGTTATTTAGTAATTGTTATTTGCACAGTTATTTTACAGTCACGGTTTGTATGTCATCTTTAACTTCCGTTTTAAAACCATACTTTACTCTCGATTTACGTTTTTGGCGCCTAAAATACAAATTCTATTGCAGAAACGTATGCGTGGGAATAATTTCCATGGCCACGCCTGATCCTTGTAATTTCCGAATAAAGGGTCACGTCGCTGGCCCTCAGATGCACGCTATTGCCGTGCGCACGACACAGATCGAACGATTGTCTATCACGGAAAGACGAGTCTCCAAAGCAAAATGATTCTGGCCAATGGAATCCATATACCGAGACGCACGAACGGCTTAGGGTTCGGTCATCCTTCGGCGTCGTTCAATTTCTGGTAATAGCTTCTTCTATCGGATGAAGTCCCACGGCTGACGCGACTACAGGTCACCTTGCAAAATATTTCGTATACAAACGGGAAGAGTTTCGATAACACCGAAACCCTTCTGACGCGTTTTCCAAAATGATTTATACAGACAACTCCAGCAAAAATTAGTACTTGAACGTATTTATCATTTTTCACGATATAAGAAATATTTGTGTAAATAAAATATCCCTTAAATTAATCATTATTTGACACTTTAATTAACTTGATGAAGACCTAACGAGCATTAACGTATAGTGACGATATCTATATAACATTTAATTCTCTCGAAATCTGGTTAGATGACGTATAAACTTATTCCGACTTGAAATATTCCCGTCGAAATTAAGTAAAATATTTTACGAAAAACTCCATTTGAATCTTCGAAACTCAATTAACTATTTTCTAACAACAAACTCGCGACGTTAGTCTCCCATGTTTTAGTCGATGTTTGCATTCGATTATCGCGGAAATGTCGAAACCGTTCTTTGAACACAATTTCTTCTGTTGACAGATAAATACGATCGAGTACCGCGTTTTCACGCATCAGGTTCATAAGAAAAAATGATGATATTTTTCTTCACTGGTGGCACGCGCGTAAGCTTTGCATCGAGAATGGTACGACAAAAACATTTTGCCATGCAAAAACCGGACGAACGTTGTTTCCAGCGTTTCTTGCGTATCGAGCATTATCCAGCGTATTTCTCCGTTTCCTGGGACAACCGCGAGCGGTTCATTTCTTATGCACTTCTCGCTTTACACACAACAAGCTGATTTCTTATACATACCTGCCTGTCGCGGAAACAAATGCGAGGCACTGCCAGTATCGGTAAACAATATCGTTTAGGTGGTTCAATGTCCGATTTAAATACTTACCACTCAACAGCTCTTAAGACCTTTTCCAATCAACCGGAAACCCAGCAACCAATATTGATCGTGTCTATCGTTACTATCTTCATACAGTAATACGATTTCTAACTCTTCGTCGGTAAAGTATTTTTTTTTATTAACGCAGCCGCTGACAAGCTGGATCTTTTAAGCTCGAGCTTGGTTTATTATTGTTCTAAGCTTTAAAAAAACTTTAATCGAGAAATAATTATTGAAGTTTCTATTTCAAAGTGAAATTGATGATCAAGTTTTTTAGGTAAGAGAACCACCTATACTCCGATTCTTTCGCGTCGAAAATATTCATAGACGAAGAGTTAAATTAGAGTTGGAGATCAATTTTTCTTGCAATCTATTAAGTAAAACAAAATTTTATTAGAATCTGGGCATTGAATCTGTGTGATCTAACATATAACTATAAATACATACTTTTTCGTTATTGACCAATATTTGAATTGTAATTTTTTCATGTCTATAACTATGTAGTAACTATTGATGATTTCTTAGAAAAGAAAAATTAATTTACATTCTAGCACGTTGCGGCGTGTAACTGTATTGCATCTGTTAGATCCTATACAAATTTAAACCACAACCAAAGTTGTACATTATCATAAATTACCATTTTGATCATAACAGTTGATGTAGCATTCGATTAATGTGACTGAACCATTGAATCAAAATAATTGCGTGCGCAGCAGAACCAATTTTGTATTTTACGAAATTATCTGCAAACAAATTTTGTTCATTATATTTCATTCTGTCGCAAGCGTATTAAATGGACATTATTTAATTACGTCAAAATTCTCTTACGGGAACGTTTTTGTCCTCCAATTAGTTCTTGCAACGTGCAGTAATTGATTCACGTATGGGCTCGCTTTTCCTGTTTAGATTGATTAAAGACGCGAGATCCAACAACGTGTTTGAACTCGCCGAGTTAAACGAACCAATACTCAATGAATACAGAACGGATTTAGCTAACGGACATTTTCTATCAAGAACGTTCCTAACGCAAACTCATCGAAATAGCGCTGAGTTATGGCTCCTAATTTCCGATGTCAGATTTATACGACAAACATCGCACACACTTTCGCAATATTTGCACCGTAATTACAGTTTTCGTCGATCGGTCCGCCCACTTCAATCAATATTTATTAAAGTAAACACCGAGAACAAACAGCTCTCATTTGAATCAATAAATCCGGAATAACTACGATGGTATAGTTTGTCCCCGGTTTAGTTCCCGCTTTGATCGTCGGATAACATCGAGTAGGCGGGAAACGCTTCGGATGGCATACCACCGAAAATAGTTCATCATTATTACACCTTACAATTTCACGCACGGAACGGATTCCACGTTGAATTCCCTCGACAACGTTTCATGAATACTCACTGGTATTTTCGGTCACTGAAATCCACCTGTCATACAAAGGGCGAATATGTACAAATAAGTGACATTGTTTTACTTCGTAATGCGATCAACGTTCAGCCCTTAACATACACGTCCCTAGGTTGTGAATACACAAGTAGGAAATTGTTGATGAATTTATATCACACGCACGATATACTTAGTGCAATGATTAATTTTCTCTTGATAATTGAAGGATTTTTAACTTCGATTTCGAATTTTCCTTATACGTGCCACAAATTAATTCAAAATAATAGAGGATTATTTTAAATGATCGAGAATAACATTATATATAGAATAGAGAATAACATTTTCCATTAACAACGAACCTAACATTATTGGAGCGACTGCTTCTGCCAAATTTCAAAATCAGCAATTAAATGGATTTGTAAGAGTAATACGTACTCTTATATATAGAATAGAGAATAACATTTTCCATTAACAACGAACCTAACATTATTGGAGCGACTGCTTCTGCCAAATTTCAAAATCAGCAATTAAATGGATTTGTAAGAGTAATACGTACGCATGTTTCGTAATATTAAGCGATTTCGCCGGATTTGGAAATAATACTCTCGAAAGCCGCGCTTCATAAGCGGTATTATTCTAATAGCCGTTAACGAGGCAAGCCCAATTACGAGCTGCAATGCCGTGGAATCACCTGTCGAGAATTATTCCATCTATTTCCCATCTCCTCACAGCCTATCGTTTAATCCTTATATCACCGTATTCATCTTCCTTATCTCCGATTTCCTCTTTTCAACAGGTGACTTCGCAACTCTTGGATCGGGCTTGGTCCTCATTCCATTTCCTCTCATTGCGTTATCATTTACACTTCCGGACCAAATAGAAACGCAAGTATGTTATCATTACCCCGTTGATGCATCCGGAATTTTTCAAATATAACAAATTAGTATCTTTTAGCAACGCGATATTGACTTGAACAAATTTAAGCTCGTTGTGAATTTGTTTATTAAATAAAGACTGCGCGTGACATAGCCAATGTGAAATAACAAATATGGCATCATTGATGAGGATTTAATACCACAATGAATTGCTTTGCAGATCGGTGACAGCAATTATAGATTTTAACTGTAGTTAGTTACTAACTTATCTAATTACTAAATTTTTTTACGCTCCTTAAAATTGCCAAAAATTTCTTCAAAACATCTCGATTTTTTAGAAGGCCCGGTTTCTGTAATGACCCGGAACGTTGTTTCATTAATTTGCGTGGGCAAAGTGAAAAAGTTTTAAGTGATGCCATATTTTCTACCCGGATCAACTTCTCCAACTATTTTACTCCTTTGATGTTACAAGTAAGCACTGAAAGAGAAAGTGACTTTAGGTACACATTTACCGACTTACGCTGACGTTTTGAAGTCTTGCATTCTTCGTTTCTTTTTCATCAAACAAGCAAATATTGAAACCGAGACCTGTCAACATTCTATCTAATGTTAACTTTTGAACAACTTCTTACTTTCATGCTTAATTTTATAAGGTTTTAAATCACAAACTTTCTTTAATCGTTGATATTTGTGTTTCCTTTAAAAGTACTATCCGAATCACAATTTGAAAGCGTGACCGAGCCGATACAGTACCATTCGCAAAACATAATTAACGGGAGATAGTGGTATACAAACACGACTACGGCATAAATTTTCGTCGCATCATGCGAAAACTAATATTCGTGCAATTGATATTTCATATCAGAATTAATTAATGTTGTTCGAACAGGAAAATATTTACACGGCATTGTGGAATCCGTAAATGTACGGGAGCACCCTCTATTTTCGTGCTACATTCCTCGCAAACGCATTCTAGGGAACGCGTCCAGCAATTTGTAATTCATGAAAATTAAATGGTATCTGCAACTACTACTGTGTGCATTGAAACTGTAACATAATATATAAAATTGTACAATTTGCTCGTAATATCAACAACGAGGAAACAATCTTATTTAACCTGTTCATAGAATCGTTACCAATAAATGTTCAATGATCAAGTTTCAAATTGTTTGAAAATATTAATATTATCTGTGACAAATAACATGGAAATCTGGAGAGTATTGTCTTCCTTTATTCACATTTGCGTAAATCTCAAAAACAAAGTTTATTTATGTACCTGTATACCTGCGCAGACTTTTATATTGAAATATATTTTGAAAAACATTCTTAAATAGAAACGTTCTTAGTTAAGCCTACATTTTTCAGTGACGTTTTCCGAAGGTCACAATATCAGATGTACTAATGCAGTAATGAATTCTTAGAATGGTGACTAAAGATATTTTATATTTAATGTTTATTATATATAAAATATTTAATAATGTGATCAATGTTGTCAGAGAATTGATGGCGCGAAGAGTATCTCTGTACCCTTCCCTTCAACAAATTCAAATTGGAGTAATGGTAGGGATACGTCGCAGCACTAAATCGTTATGTGACGATGCGTAGATCATCTTTTTGGTCACGACGACGCATCCTCACAGCTTCAGTGTCTCTCTATCTGAGATTCTTCGGCAGGAATCAGGAAAGAAGGAGTTTATTGACGATTACAGGGGGGGGGGGGGGGGGGGGGGGGATGCCCGCGATACTAGTTACGAAAACAAATGGATCCAGTACAATTAGCCTGTTGTTGTTTGTTCGAGATTTTCAGGTGAAATATGCCGAGTATCAAAATAACGCGAAACTTTAAACGCCAAACCGACCCGTTAAATTGCTAATATTATTTCTTCCCGAGGCCGTTGATGATGTTGTGCTTTAAACGCGAACGCAATTATCGTCCATAAAGTTTTCTCGTTTGTATCTTGTCACGTTCCATTTTCTTAATCCAGGACTGTCGGCCGGGCGACAACTTAACAGCGTCGTATTGCGGTTTATCAGGCGTGCAATCATTGCACAGGTCACAGATCAATCGTAATTCAGTGGAACGGAAAACGAAGATACGGCCATAGTTTTATCCGCACGTACCAGCCACCCGCATTTCCACCAGCGAATCCGCTGAAACATTTAAACGTTAACTATAGCGGGTATCGAATGAACGCTCCGGTACTCCAATCCTTCGTGGTTCCACCGTCGACCTAGACCCGACATTTCATTTTATTAGAACGACTAGACGTTTTAACGATCCGTGAGGTATTTTCTTTGCGGACTTTACAACTGCGTATTGCGAAAGTGCAATCTCTGAATGGCATATGTCCACCTTTAGGTAACCTTAGGCAATTTATTTAGCTGTTATGTAAATCTTTAAGAATTATTTCTGAAAGATTTATTATATTACATTTTATTCAAATACCTTATTCGGCGCTCAAATGACGAACCTTTTTGACAAATATACATATAACTGAATGTACTTAGAATCATTCATAATTTTATTCATCAATTCTGTAGAATATATTATTTGAGGCACTACATCTGGGTGCAATAGTGTTTCTACAGACGTCGAAGCACGTGAAAATTTATATAGATTATCAGAATCTAGACAGACGAAGAATCATAATTATAGTCGAGGTTCAAATGAACCTGAACCCCTCCGTTACAGTGTTAAAAGAATACACCTTGTTAAGGATTCTATAACGATTGGGTTTATAATACGTACATGACTTCCTTGCTATTTTTGAGCTGCAAGGGCCCTTTTGGCAATTTACTTATTTTAACACATTGACGACGGCTTGGCCGTGTCAGATCCGTGGGCTGCGTACATTTGTTTATTTTGCTTGCATTTCACAAAATAGATACTACAAAATAGGTTTATGTTATTTTATCTGAACATTATAAACAAATATACAATAGTAAAAAAACAGAAATTCAATATTATAAACTTAACATAATTATTTAATTTTTGTAAATTTCGGGCGCCGACTCGCAGAGAAAATCGTGAATATCGGCGCCGGCGTCAACGTGTTAAGCATCTGGCACCATAAACCAGGAGAAAGACACCAAGCCCGAGATGAGACATCGGGCCCTTGGACTTTCTCGTTGTGCTCAATAGCCATTTGACGTATCATAAACCCCGTGCACCGTGGAACTTAACGTACGTAAAAGCGACCCTGTGCACCCAGCGAATTTGGGTAAAACCCAAGGCATTGACCTTCGGAAACAACATTCCGAAGGGCGGTACTTGGCCTTTTGCAACAAATTTCGTATTGGCCGATAGTTGTTCGCCTCGTGCGAAAGAAGTAGGGATAGGAGTCTTCGTGGAATGCGAACAGTCACGAAGACGACAGAGTCAAAAACAGAGTCAAAAAGAAAACACGACAAGTACCAGAAAGATACCCGATGACGCTCAGGAACGAAGAGTAGCAGGGACTCGCATAGCCTATCAAAACCTTTGCACGGCCATTGTGACGGCCTCAGCATACCATTTAAGTAACTACTGTTTTAAATAAGTGTTTATTATGTGTTAAAATAAAACAAATAAATTCAATACCAGAGCGTGTTCATCGAACCAGCAACAAATCAACCTAGGTCTAAACCAGTGATCCTTCGAGCGGGATCACGCACGCTCTAAACACACCTCGTAGCAATTCCCTTGCAGCGAATTTTTTAAAAATTCCAAAAATTTCGGAGTTTTTTTAAATGTTCCTAATTAACCATGCCATCTTCGCATTGTCTTCAAAATAAGAAATTGACAATATTGAATGAATTTAAATAAATAATCTAAATAATAAAATGAATCTAAATAGTAGGAATGAAATTAACGCTATGTTGAAAATGGAATCGATGTTGCTAGATATAATAATAAAATGAAAACAGTATAATCGTCAGAGCTAGTTTGGAATCGTCATTGTCATATTCATACTACTTTTTAATACACGGATTTCTATGCGTAACAATTCGAATAATTAACACGAAGTTTGGCTTGCCTGATAAAATCGGTCAGGACTACGAACGAATAGTTCTTTTGCGGCTTCGATCCAGTTAGAGTAGTCAAGCGTAGTCTTCGGCGCTTCAAACATTCTCAGGACTGTTCCAAAGGGAAAACTAATTTAGGAGGACACTACTTTGCACAAGATTGGCGGCGAATCGCTTTCCTTTTGTAACGACACACTTTGTTGACCGTTGGACCCGAAGCCCCTTTCGTGGTCCCCCTGAATTTAGCATCACACTTTGCACATGTTCGATTGCCTCCAGAATATTTAATGACGTTCCAATTCTAACAAGAGTTGCCACTTAAGGTTAACACGTTAATCGTGACGCTGTTTACATGTGTTAATAGTTTAACACTTTTCAATTGACTTATTAACCATATTTTTCATTTAATTTAGTTGTTCGCTTTTATTGACAATCATTTGATTAAAAGCAAATGATTTCACAAAGAATTTTCTTCGAAGAATTATTTGATTATTTTAATGTCTTTGGCGAGACAAACATTTATCGGTTAATGTCTTCACATTTTCTTGTTTACTACATAATTGTTACAGCAACGTTCATCCAAGGTTAATGCGATAGTACATACCACAGAGCAACATAAAAGATACGGACCCATTAAAATGTTTAGATTCATCCCTCGTATAAAAGATAAAAGTAAGGATTATTATAATAAAACAGCTATCTGCACAGAACCCCAGCAGCAACAAACCATCCAAGAAGTAGTAAAAGGGTATAATATCCCAGATAATCATATTACGTCCTACGTCTTTAAACTTTTATGTCCGCAAGGTACCCAGTACAAAGTAACATTTCCATTAAAACGGAACTATAAGCGAAACATACTTGAGCTTGTTAAAAATGTGATTTTATTTTGAGTTTTATATTACTCTCTTATTCATAGTTTTACATACCATGTTTAACGCTTACGCTAGATTCAGCATCGAAGTCGACAAAATTTGAAATGGATTTCACATCTCAGAGCATCAAGGTATCACGAACAGATTACAGTCAGACGTTAGCTTAGTACCTTAATAGTCACGAGTTGAAAATCTTATCGAGGCTGCTATCTAGAACAGCAAAGTTCCAGAAATTATGAACTGCCCTCTACCTCCAGCTTGCTTGGTTCTAGATAGTTTGGGAGATGCGATGATAACAACTGATTGCGAATAAGATACGCAGAAAGCCTGTTTAGTAAAAGAAATAGCAGTTGTAGAAACTGGCCGACTGCTAACCGGACACTACCGTGCAAGATGTAAGGAAACGATTGCTAGATTCATCTATACAAAATACCTGAAAATAAACATACTGTTCAGGTAGCTGCTGGAAAATGAAAATTCGATAATAAAACTATAATATATATATATATTATTATAACTATAACTATAATAACAAATATAATTATAACTAACAGCAACAAAAAAGCGGATGCTAAAGATGAAGAAGCAGCAATACTCCTAACAGAAACGGACGCCACTATTCCCAACCATGACCTGGTTAGGAACATAAACAATAATATCAAAACGGTATGGTATCGGACATAGACCACACTATGTATATGAATAAAACAAAAATATACAAAATAGTGGAACAGTTTTATCAAGAAATCCCTAGTGAAAACATGAACAAAAAGAACAGAATGCTCCAAAAATCACACCGGAATACATTCTAAAGAAAACAGAACCACCATACTGCAGCACTTGCCATAAATTCACAACTCACCACCTTTTATACGACTTCTGGAAGTTCGAACCCCAAAGGCAGGTACGAAACATAAAACCAGACACTAAAACTACCGAGTCGGTCGATATAACCAGTTTCACATTGCTTGTTTTAAACCTGTTGAAAGAAATTTCTTGATTCGAGCATACATTATAAATAACTATAGTCTTTCACTCATTACGAAGTAAGACACGCTGCTAGTTGCTTTTAGGATTCCGTAGGTTTCAATATCCCAGAAGCATACTAAAAACACCATCAGGTAACTAATCGACACGAGATAAACAACTTTTATTGAATCCAGTCGCTAATGACTCAGCTATGAATGCAACTTTAATTTTCGAGAAGCAGAAGACAATTCGAATGGAACGCTCGAGACTGGGAGTCAAAATGGAGCATACTCCCGTAATCCCTGAGGTCGTAGGATCAGAACACCATTGAATTGACAGTCTTCGGTAAACAGGCGCAGCTTGTTGTCTCCATTCTAGAGGATTCAAGAGCAATTCCTCGGCTTCTTGTCAGCGAACGTAATTTGCCTCCATGCAAAAGGAGATTTAAGACCACTCCGTGGTCTCTGGTCAGCGGAAGGAGCAAGATACTATCCTAGACGAGATCTAAGACCACTTTCCTCGGCTTCTGGTCAAAGAACAGAGTCCACCTCCATCCTAGACGAGATTTAAGACCGCCCCGCGCACAAGCTCCCGAACTACGGACCGAGTTCATCTCCATCCCAGGCGGAATTAAAGATCTCCCTTACAATTTCAACGCGCATGCTGTGGCGGACAGTGCTTGTGTCTTCATCCAAGGCTCTGTTCTTCTAATGACTGTAAAACGTGGGAATCCAACGTGCATTGTGAGCAATAAGTGTCCACCCATTAGACACTCTAGGCCAATAACTTTTAGACTTCCAAAATAAACAAAGAAGCTATTGCGACTGTTATCTCAAATATCTTCGGTCGGGGAGTAGATCTGAATCTTTTTTGTCTAAGTAAACCCATATATAGTGTAACTTATCAGTTACAGAAATCAATAAGAACTTTTAGATTAGTATTTTAACTAACGAGGAGAGGTAGGATGATAAATCGAGAGCAAAAATAAACCGAATCATATTTTGCTGCTTCCGTCAACACTCGTTATTTACAAAGGGATTTTACATTTAATCTTTATGATTTCCACAAATACTGGATTAATAGAAACGTATTGTTGGCTCTATTTCTGTTGATTCAAATCTCGAAAGATTAAAATTTTGTTTATTCGTTTTCATGGCACATATCACCCGTTACGTTTTATACTACAATAAAATTGTAGTAAATCAAGGAAAGAGGTTAAAGATAGAAACATATGTAAAGAAATATTTTGAAAATATTACAAAACAAAAAATATTAAAATTCGATAAAAAATCGAATATACAAAAGTATATTTCTGTATCTATTAATCCAGTATTTGCGGACATTATAAAGATTAAATGTAAAATCCCTTCATAAATAATGAGTATTGACGAAAACGGATATAGGTCGGCTTATTTTTGTTCTAGACCCGCGAAATAAAATTTTCTCAGAATCGATAACCTTTTAAGGACCCCGACCTGTCCTTGTGAGCGTTCTATTATGCGATTAACCATGTTCCTTCAATTAGTTCGGATAATCGGGGCTTTACTCTACTATATAGACTATCGAAGTTACACTATAGTATCATGTCTTTATAGCTCCAGGTGATATGATGGACACGGTGACACACTTATTGTTAAAGGTAGTGGAGGATGTCTTATCTTGGTCCTTATTGATTCACGATTCGCTGTAGTGTTAAGGACAGTGATAAGGAAGCATCGCGCTAGACATGCAAAGGATATCACATGGTTAATTTCGGGACATAATACAGATTACAATCTTCGCGTTTCACTTTATCAACTTCACACAAATTCGGATTGGAAGTTTTCTTATTGTAAACATAGGAAAATGATTCTATCAGTTCTTGGTAATCCATACGTGTCTTAGAGATTCGCAGTCTGGGCATGAGCACGGACAATTATGTAGTCAATGAGGCATACATGTGGATAATATAATTTTATTCTTCACATTTTTAATCCAATACTAAAATAACTCAGAATTAGTTTTCTGAAATATTTTCAACATCATTTCATTAAGATCGTCATTACGTTTCAAGATGACTGAGCTCAAGTTAACCATACCAATCTGTTGATGAACTTTTCCAAATAATTATGAAACTTATATTTTGCAAATTGAAGATCAAGCGGATTGCCAATATTGCACAGTGTATATCGATCCGATCCTTCGATATTCGCGAAGAATACGACGTTGCAACCTTGTGTTACAACCCCTGCAACTTCGTGCCTCGACTTGCGTCCCACTTTTATTGCTTTTGTAACGTTTTCTTCGCGTTCGCATTCTGTTGCTATCGCGTTTGCACACGTGAACGTTTCCCGTATTATACGGACACAGAACAGAACTGAATAAAGACTAGGTTTAGGATAATGGTGTACCTTACGCAAGCTAAAGGTGTAAGCTCTTTGAAGAATTGTACTTTATGAAACTCGCATCCGTTCTGTAATTATTCATGATCATATATAGAAACCTTGGTGAATGAAATGTGAAATATAGTCTGGAACTTAACATAAGTATAGATTATTAATTACTTCTTCAAATTGTGTACATATTTTTGTTTCTAGTTGTTTTAGATTTTTTAGAGTTCTCTTTAAATTTCGAATAATTATTACTCACGATACACATTTGCCAGATTATGCATATAGTGTCCATTTTCCCAAATTAATAAGGAACTACTATTTTGCATAGTTCTCAAGCAGCAATTAATGTTTTTATAGAAATTAATAAATATCCAAGAAATGTGATAAAGAAATTGTTTCTGTATATTTTACCTGAACAATTTTGCTGACATAATTCTACTTCCAATTCAAGTTTCATAGCAACACCGTGCTACATTTCTCTCCTTACACATTTTCCCGAATCTACCATACTGCGAAAAACCATTGCATTTTTGTCACGCATAGTAAATGCGACATAATAATGACAAGTTCGTGCGCAGACACCGCCGACAGATCTTCCCTGTGGATTCAATCGAATCAGCATTCCCCGAAATGCATTATGTTTTTACGTAATCCACATATTAATACCTGTTGCTTTATATTGCAACAAAGTGTTCGAAGTAAAAATCTTCGTAGCGATTAATGAACAACGCATGCCCGGTCTTACTAGAAATCCGAAACCTTCACGGAAACATGTACATACAGTAATCCTTGAAAGTGCTCGAACATCTTTTAAATGGAATAACATCGTTGAATTGTACCAAAAGACTTTAATGTTTTAGTATGTTAAAGAAATCAGTTCTCTAAATAGTCTAAAACATTTTCTGAAAAATGTGGTAGCCATATTTTATAGTAGTGTATGTGGAGCTCGTCGTAGACGACTTTGGAAAAATATATTATATTGCTTATATTTTCAACTCTCTATTGCAAAATTTTATGCAAATTGGTAGAGTACTCTTCCGGACATATGAATTAGCACTAGAAACTTTTCTGTCAAAAATTTTTAAACTTAACTTTGCTTGAAAAACTTGAAAATATATGCATCCAACGCACTTCTCTATTCTTTATTGTTTCACCGCTCTTATTTGTTTAAATATCAAGGAAATGTGAAGAAAGTCTCGATTCCGCGAGGAGATACATTACCGAACTAAAAACGTCCCGACTAAAAGTATCGATCCGCCTGCGACGTCACGTTTCAATACTTCCACAATCCCGTCGCGAAGTTTCGCATTGTCTCTCTGCTAATACCGTAAAGTAGCAACCCGGCTGCAATCTATGGGGTTTCATTTTGAAATTCCTATTGGTCGTTAAACGGGCTCTTCGTAAAATGCCAGAGCAATATTAGCGGCGATAACGCAACTGGAAATCGTGCTTACGCTTAATAAGATAGTGTCGGTGATGGGAAACGATCGTACCCCCGCAATAGCAGACTGGCACGCTCGAAACCTTATGTCATTTACATGAGTGCGACTACGGACGCGGAATATATAAATATTTTTGCTGCTGAACACGCGGACGCGCGATAAATTCTTGCCTCCCAGTCACAGTTTTCTGTTAAACCCGTCCACCAGATTATGCCTCGATCTATTCTTCTGATCCATCTATTCTTCTGTTTATGCATAAATTCTTCGAAGCATACTATTTGTTTCCTGCAACGGTGACATAAAATGACGATTGAAATGGAGCAATGAATTACGAAAAATTTATTTTCGCTTATTTTCTAGAAATGAGTTTAAATTATTTGCCCTTTCTATTGGATTTAATATAAAAACCAACATTGATCTAAAAAAAATCAGTTCAAGAATGTTTAAAAAATCGAGCTGTTTGGAATCAAAGTGACTTAAGTAATATTTTCCATTCAGTTTGCTGGCCAAATTTATTGTTACGATAATTTAGAGTTGAGTAAATTTATAGTGACGTTATCATTGATGATTTCGCACATCCTTTTAACATTTTGTCATGTGTGCTTTACATTTTCAAACATAAGAGAAAATTTTCGAAAATGTGGCTTACAGCAGTATGATTGTAATACACTCAATTCTATGCGTACGAATTTGAATGGATCTAGCAGTGGCAGCTAATTATAGCTTCAAATTTCGCATATGCGAGAAGGTTATTGTTGAAATCTTGATTATGCGTTAGAATCACCGACATGCGAACAATGTAACAACCGAAACAGATTGCCGATATGCAATGTTCGTTGGCAGGTAATATAAAAATTGCTTAAAAATTTCATGATGTGAATATTTTGAAATATTTCAATTTCGCGGCGTGTGTATCTCTATTTTAAATAAAATAGGGCTTTTACTATCGAAATGGCTGCGGAGGTAATATTGTTGAAACAGAAATCAATATCGGCTAATGGAAAATATATACAAACCAATTAACTATTTCGAAAACAGTTGAATTTTAATCGACAAGTTAAAATAAAACTTCCAAAATTTTTCTTCGATTTTTTGAATATCTAGACCTTTGTAATACATTGCATATTTCAAAATTATTTGAATACTCGATTAATTAGTGAGTGTTCTCCGCTTCTTTAGCAAGTTTTCGATCGGACAGTTTACAGCATCATCTTATCGCGTCTGCAAAAAGTAATCAAGAATAGGCGAACTCCGTGAAAGACGCTATACAGAACCCTGTATTTCCGCTCATTGGCGATCCTGCCCGTAGTGTACACTGTTGCCAGAGTAGGTACAGAAGTTTCAATCCACTCAACTAATCGTAAGTGGAAGAAAATTGGAAAAGCAACTGCGCGCTTGCCTGAAACTTGGAACTGACAACGATTCATTCAGAGTAATCGTTCTAAACGTGTCGTTAGTCAAAGACTATTTTATACGTAATTACATCTTCACGCATATCAAATTGCTCGGAAATGATATGCGTTTATCTTACCGATACAAATGCGTGCATACTGCGACCTGCACTGATCTGTTTAAATATCTGTCTGTCGCTATCGTCTAATTACACTTGAACTTCAGGAACATTTATCGTGCTACACGTGTATTTGCCAAGCACTATGTTAAATAAAATGTTAAACGACCAACTTTTTGTATAGCACAGGTAATAATAAATAAATTCCTCTTTATAGATATGATATTCAAATAAGAGCAAATAAGATTGGCAGCAAACAAGATGTTAATCAAATATGTTGATAAAATAGTGAACTATTAAAACGAAGTGCATCATTGTATCGAAGATCGAGACAAACTATAGCACAATAAATATGGCTATAAGTTTAGTAATGAAAATAAATGTTCCCCGAGCATAACTACACCAAATCGTTCTAAACATTTGCTGAGGATTGCAAACGTCATTGATTTATGGCCCGATTTTCAGCGCCACTTTAATGTATGTAACTTAGAAGAATTGCTTTCTGTATTTAAGATTCTGCAGAAAATTGCTGACAAATAATTTAACGATTCACAGAAATTGTAGTAGATATAGGTAAGCAGACCGTTCTTTTGCCGTTGCAGACACCCAGTAGCAACGTTCATTAAGGAGAGTGCTTCGATCGAGTGAACGAAAAGCTACGCAGTGACGACCTTATAGTAGGATACACTTGTGATGTATTTCTATGTCGAAGTGGGAACCTCGTGTGTAGAATCATCGATCCCGTGAATCCTTATCCCTCGGTGGAGACTACCACTTGCTGACTAAACTGAGAAATGATTGCGTTCTTAATAGTCTGTTTATCGAAAAATGGAGACGCGAGATACGGGATGATCATAATAGCTGCTTTGTTATCTACGCGTTTAGAGTCTGAAGTGATTGAAGATATCAGCACAGCTATTATGACAGTAAGTGTACCTCGGACTACTTTCTGGTAGTGCAGCTACATTAACTCAATTCCGCAGAATATTTAAGGTAAAATTACCTATTATGGAACGCCGCCTCAACTGTGTCCCTTTTTTGAAACAGTAGCACAAATAATATAATAAAAAAACAAATAGATTACGTGAAAGTGGATGTAAAAATTCTACTCATATTTTTTAACATTATTCTTTATAAATTCACTTACACACGTAAACGCGCTCAGGCGCGAAGAGAAAAAATAATGGAACAGAAAATTAATTATCCGCTTAAATTCTTTCTGCATAAATTAAAAGACATAATGATAAAAATATATTTTATACTCAGTTCACTGTTTATATCGATGCTGGCAATTAAGAATAAGTATGATACATAATAGAAAATGTTAAATAAGTTCAATACATTATCAACAATAAAAAGTTTTCATTGTTGTCAAATCAATGACAATCTTATACCCCGTAAAAAGCGTTTTATAATAGATACTTGAATATATTAAGGAGCTGAATGGGTGATTTTTAAATTATTAGGAAAATAATATATTTGCGAAATTACAGATTCATGTCGTCCGGAAAGTACATTTATTTCGAATTAAATATTGATATTTCGCAGGCTAAATTATTTGGACTACTGAAACGAACGAAATCGACGCACCAAATTCGACAATTTCCCGCAGTATGACATTAATTAATAACTCCTGCACTTTCCGACGGGACATCGTACAAAATTTGTCGGCATTACTTCAAACACGCATAAACATACAGGGTGGGCCCAAATTCGTAGTACGGCCGAGCAAAGGGTGATCCAACGTAATTAAAAATAAGAAATAGATTTGGTATAATATTTTTTTATCCGGAATTTTGTTTTTGAGAAAATCGACTTTAAAGATTGTCTGTCCATCTTTGTAAAGGATGAAACTTCTCCACAGTTGCCACCTGCAGAGATAGTGTTTCCAAGCATTGTCAGTGATGGAAACATTCCGTTTACTACATAATTCGCAACAATTAATGTTTGTATACAGGGTGGGGCAATAACTATTGCCACCTCAAATATCTTCGAAACTATAAGTTTTACAGAAATATTTTCTCAAACAAAATTGCACAGTACGAAGGGGGCCATCCGGTGGCAATAATAGTTTTTTTGCAGGTTGAGGTACTTCGGACATTTGAAGGTCACCTTTATCTTTTTAAATGGATCGGTCTGTTGTTGCTTCCGTATCATGATAGAGGATCTTAAAACGAGTTCAACGACCTATTACACAAGGTCATTGAAGGTCATAGAATGTAGAGAAAGGCGATAATACTTACGGTTTTGGTAGTAAATAATACATACGTTTATAGTGGGTGTTCGAAATGATGACCATCACTATCAATGCAACATTGAATTCTTTTTACGATTGATTGACTTGTAAGTCTTACATCGTCAGAACTTATTGACGCACAGGCTGCAATAATTGTTTTTTTTTCGATGACCTTGTGTAATAGGTCGTTGAACTCGTTTTAAGATCCTCTATCATGATACGGAAGCAACAACAGACCGATCCATTTAAAAAATTGGAGGTGACCATCAAATGTCCGAAGTACCTCCACCTGCAAAAAAAGTATTATCGCCACCGGATGGCCCCCTTCGTACTGTGCAATTTTGTTTCAGCAAATATTTCTGTGAAACTTATAGTTTGGAAGATATTTGAGATGGCAATAGTTATTGCCCCACCCTGTATACTATCTCGGTACATAGAAAATGAACAAATTTAAAGTTGATTTTCTCGGAAATTGAGCCCCGCGAAAAAAATGTTATACCAAATTTGTTTCTTATTTTTCCATAGAATCACCTCCTGTTCAGCTGTACTGCGAATTCCGACCCACCCAGTATATGTATATGCAGTATTTCAGCTCACCAGGTTCGGTCGTTTTCCCGTAATTAGTTCCCAAGTGTCGCCCCGAATGAACGCTACCAGGCTACAATACCTTCTTAAATGCGAGCAATGTTTTCAGACTTCTATTTTAAAAATTCCGCGCTCTATCGTCGGCTGACTGCAATATCAAAATGCGTTTCCCGGTTGCCTCGTATCGTCATCCACTTCATCATATGTGTTCCCCAAATATTTGTATTGCGCAGCGCTTGTAGATTCGCATCTCCCGTAAGTATGGCGTATAGGCAAATATTTAAGAATCCGCAGAACGTTTTCCTTCTGCGTACGCTGAGAAAATATCTGATCGTTGTTTCCGGTTAGGCGAAGCATCCGCCGCACCGGGCTGGATCCCCGCCAAAAATCTCCGGCGGTCTTCTTTAAAATCGTTCCCGACTCCGCGCAGGAGTCACTTTGGTTTTTCCGCGTTATCAGTGCGTTCGTCTATCGCCATCCTTCTTACGGACTGTCATCCAAAATCTGTAGCTGTTCCGCGAAGAAAAAGACTCGCGTAAGCCGGCGAGAACGAGAAAGTTTAAATTGCATCGCCATCGTATATCACAGTTCGGTTGTCGTTTATTCGACTGGTTCGAAGCCCATTTCCGATTGAAACCGATCCGCTCCGTACCGCGTCGAACTTTCTACTAGGCTGTCTCCGATTCGGTCGGCTCTTTCCAGTGCACAATTTTTAAAACTGCCACCTACGACGCTGCGTGGCTCGGAGACGTGACAATTGCTTTTTACATTTTCTCTGCAACTTCTCCACACGCAGAGCTGAGTAAAATTTTGTTCGGATAACAAATAAGAGGTAAAGACTGATGAGTAGTATTTTATTCGACACTAACGCATAGAGTGCGGAGTCTTTTTTCTATAATTCAATTTTCACAATGAAGTTTTTCTCAAACGTTGCCAAAATTTGTTACTTTTGGATAAATTGATCATTTATCCATGACTAAATCATCATTCATATTTATTAATCTACTCATGAATCATTTGATGTTGCCTGTAACAAATACCACTTTGGAACTTGGAACAGAAATTTTATAATACTAAAACTATTTTAGTTATCATATTCTTTGAGACTGTACTAAACAAATGATTATATTTTTAACGTAAGTGTATAAATATAGGGTAGAACAAAATCGATAATATTCATGGTCAGGATCTGTAACTAATTTTTCTAGTGCTGTAAGTGGATGAAAAATGCGTGTTGTATGAATCAACAGAGGCAAGACTTTAGAAAAATGTTTCTTCTGTAAAATCAGGTTTTTCGGCACTCGTATACTATATTTTCACAGTAACCACTCGACCGATCGATTTGGCATCTTGTGTGTTTTCGCTCCAAATGATAACACATTCTCGGTATTCGACCTACAGCCGATTTGACAGCTCTATCTAGGTTCAAAGTAAGAATGCGAAAAGGACCATACATTGATAGGGTTGTATAATGTTTTCTATACGGTATTTAAAATTAAATACCGTTTCTTTTCTGTATACCGAAAAGTACACACTCTGTTTCTAATAATAAGATTAATATTTTTAAAATAATTTGAATATTTTCCAGAAATGAATCAATTTACAAAAAAATTATTCATAATCTGAACGGTTTGAATAGTAAATAAACTATTGTGACCGACAGAACAAAAATCTTGAAATGCTGAATATGCCAAATCCGCAAGGAATTTTGACTACACTGTCCGCAACATTGAATCGCGCTGACCGCCGAAAAGACTTCAATCCTTTCCTGGCACAATCAGCGCTGTCGGTCTGCGCGGTTCGCTGCTCGGTATATTCAATATCGGCTAACGAACTAATTCACTCTCTAACTGTGAAACAATCATATCTTAATTAGCAGCCTTCTAAGCAAACAATCCGACCGTCTGAACAGCCGGATCAAGTTAATCAGCTATCTAATATTCTAGCGATCTAACGAGTGCCACGCCGATGATCATTCTCCGCGGTCTGTCTAATTAATCTGGTGTACAGCCGGCAGGTATTCGTGGCTAGGGATTCCGACCAAAATACAGTCTTCCAGCCCGCCAACTCGCCGAGTTCAGATAACCGAAAATGAATGGCCTACCGTAGAATTTTGGATCTGGCCACCGGCTGATTTCGTCCAGGCGGCCTCTCGCCTCGATAAGAGGTATAACGTACAGATTAAAGGCTCAATGCTAAACTAGATCGAAACGACCGGCCTGCTGTTTCCGCGGATACAGTCTGATCCGACTGCTGAGTACGTACCAGGAAACATGCATACGTAATCAGGTATTAAGGCAGCAACATTAGGTGGACGCGCTAGAATTAATACGATCCTCTTTGTTGCTTCGTCTACTTATTGACAACGAACCCTAAATGGAACCTGATTGATACGATACCCTCTAACGTGCGCATTCGTCATGCCGAATTGATCTCTCGAGCTGCCTTCCTGTCTAATGTCAATCGAAACATCAAGGCGAGCACCCCTGCTTGTAGAATTGAGTGTTCGATTTGCTAGAGAACGGCTGCGTTCCATAGTATCTACTCCCAATCATAGAAATACTTCGCATTTTGGTCTGAGTTCCAAACGATCCTTTTGTTTTTGACTGATGCCAATGCTTTGACGCGCAAATTTTGTACAGTAGAACCCTATATGAACCTCTCCGAACGCAAGTTGGTCCGCATAATCAAGTGGTTCATTTAATAGGAATTCAAGGCTTTTACAAGTTTTTCAATCACTCTTATACCGTTTAATTTTCGTAAAATACACTTTATTTTTCCAATATAAAGAGGGAGGAATTAATTTTTTTATTTTTCCAATATAAAGGGGGGTGAGATCAAACCAAAATGGGGAGGAGCGAACCCAAAAATGTGAAGGGAACCCAGGCTTAACACTTTACCGACCGGTAGCTTATTAATCGACTTTTTACTCCGATAAAATTTTTTATCTACAAATGACAACCAATAATTTGCTATTTATTACCGAAGTATTATTGTATAAGTTTTTAAATATTGGATACCTTTCGTGGCGAATAAAATAAATGAAATAGATAATATAAATAAATGTTAGTTAATGCTAAGATTGTGAAAATATAAAAAAGTTTACGGTCGAATGACCGGTCGGTAAAGTGTTAAAGAAGAGGAACCAAGCCAGAGGGGGAGGGTCCAATATAAAAGTGGGAGGAACCAACACTTTAGTTTTCCAATTTCATATCACGCGTCTATTCACATAGTTTAAAAATATGTTTGTAATATTTTACAAATATTTTTTTTTAATACTGAAGACATATTCAAGGCAAAATGCAGCTAAAAATAGGTTTAGAGTATCCCTTACTTTGTTGATTCTCTAACTTTTTTTTATATGTTCATCATTACGGTAAACTAATTTTATGTTTCAAATATATTGAATTGATTGTGACTAAGTAACTACCCTTACAGACAAGTTAGAGGGTTGAAATTTTGTACAGATGAGTTCTTTTTGGATAGCTATGGAACTGTAAAGTAGTCATTGAAAAACCTCTAAGAGTAGTTTTGGACATCTTAATAGGCTGAGTCATTTTCTTTTGAAAAAAAATTCATCGTGATTGAATTCTTCTTCATTCGAAAAGAGCACCTGTATGCAAAGAAAGAATGACCAAGTTACCCTAAATTGAAAAAGTATTTATAGATACAAACGTATAGCTTACCAATTTCTTAAATGTCTATGTTCGAATTGAATCTGTTTCAATTGGAGGATATTGACATTTCGATCTGGTGTGCATTCGTGGAACTAGTGCAAGGTTTTCCGTGAGACAAATTGTTTATTTTGTCCCTTACATTTGATCCTTGTCCCGACAGTGAGCATTGCGCTCTCATTCTCACATATTGGATCGCTGCGGAAGGTACCGACATCTTTTGAATTATTCACTGTGAGATAACATCGCTCGATGAAATTCAATATTTTTATTAAAATATTCGTGGTCACCTGCTGCAAGCCTCGTATTCTTCTGTCCGATTTATAGAAAGAAACCATACTCGACAGCCTTGGATTTGAACGATTTTGTTAAAAACGTAGATGATAATTGCGGGGACGTATGGATACGTCAAAAGCATATTTTGATATGCTGTTACTATTTTGCATACGTTTTGCATATTTTGATGAGAATGCATATGCACGTATGTATATTAAATACTGGTGTCATGTCGATCGTATTTGATTGTGGCTGCAGATGACTATAAGAATTTCGTAATATAATAGTATCATTGTACAAGAAAATTGCGCGTGAATCTATGAAAAAAAATCTACTGTAATTTAAGTTTTATTAAAAATCTGTTATAATTAAATTTTATATTTAAATTCCTTAATATATTTAAAAAAAGGGAGTCAACCGGAATATCATTAAATATTTCAGAGGATTATTAAATTCTTTGCAGTAGTGTTAAATGCCTTCTGTTGTTTTTTATTTGATACCCATTTTTCTTATAAATGCATAAAATTTTCAATCTTATGATGACAATACTTGCCCAGGCACCAATACCTATTCGCTGCCATCGAAATAAAATTCAACGTTTTCTCATTTTATTCCACAAGGATATACTTCTTTCATGAAAATTAATTGAAGCCAAGTGTTAAAAAGAGGAGAAACGAAACAATATGGTCGATCGATAGCCAGCACTCCGTGGCAACACAATGTAGCGACCAATCTGTCACGCGCGACAGTTAAGGCGTTAGAATGCTTTTATGAAAGCCAAGTAAAGTAAAAAAGCGTGTTATATGGAAAAGAGTATTATTCAATAAGCTACAAAGAGTATGGCTGTGCAATGAGGAATGCTGTTAAAAGTAAACAAAACTCGTTCTTGTAATATTTTGCAATTAAAATTGAAAACAAAGTTCTGGTAGAAAAATTGAACGCGCCATCGTTCTTTTAAAACTTTTCGACAACATCCTTTTGGTTCGGCCCATTCGCTTATCAATAGCAAAACAAAGTCTCTGCAACGCGTCTACAAGTTACGTACGCAAGAAATAACGCTATTACATTTATAACAACGTTATTTCTTACACCAGCGCTTACGTATACTGTAAGCGTTTATACTTTAAATTCCGCGGTTCTTCATCCTCTTTTCGTTAAACGAATTTCGTGGTTTTTGCTCTCGACCGTTTTTCCTCTGTCCCTTAAGCTCAACCTTTCCCTTTTATTTTACGGCTTAAAGAAATTCAACGGTATTGTCAAACGATGGCTCAGGTTGCTTAAGATTAATTACCCGGATCTCGTGGGTCGTTGGCACTATTAAGCAGTGCCGCATTTCTGTTTACACGTATAAGTCTCCAGCTGTTTCTCTTGAGGTCGAAAATTTATTGGAGAGGAAAATGAAATCTGACATTGCGGCCTAACTGTGACCAACTGCATAAGCTATTATTTATGGGGAATCGTCGAATTTTGTTAGATGTAATTATAATTTTAACCTTCAGACAGCAGATAATTTTCACAATCATGTTTTACGATTTTTATCAGTATTCTCAGTTATATTCAACAAGTTCGAAAACGATATTTTTGCAGATATTTCTTGTGGACCTATTATTCTTTCTGTTGTTCCTAGTGTACTTATTTAATTATTGTGCATTACTTTACAACATGAAAGCATAACTAAATTAGAAATGAAACATTATAGATAAAAAGATGGAGTCTCTATACGTTTACACTCGAGATAATTTTCTAAAGACACTAAATTGTAATACAAGAAACTAGGAAATTAAAAGTAATTTTCTATAATTTTACAAATATTATATAAGTATTTTGCAGAGTTTATCGAATATTCTTCCACAGTTGGCGTTCTATTCTGAGAAAGACCTACTTTTATCTTCCTGCTACTGTCAAATTAATTTATGGTTATATTTTATCACAAATATTTGTATTTGAATCAAACTGAATCAATGCATAAGGACGTGATTTGATGCGATACTAAACTAAAACTCTCCTTTTATAGCAAGCGAAGGCTGACGGTTTGAAATGGCACTATACCATTGATTCAAATGGCATTTAACAGTAAAACAAACTCGTGCTTGAAATGACAAGGCATGAAAGCTTTATGTTGCCGATCGTGGATTTATTCACCTCCACCCCCGTATTCGATGACTCCGTTTATTTCTCTCCGGACGCGTTTATATTCGCAGCGTAAACATCTTAACGAGAAGTTCCACTGTACTGGGTACTAACGCAGCCCAAAAGAAGACACAGCATGAATAATTCATCAATACACTTCCGAACTATATTGCGCGAGTAGATCTGCACGTGAAGTGGTGCGGACAAGTCGACGTAAGATCATTTCAAAAAAGGCCTTCTCGTTGAGAGAATTAACAAAGGATTCCATGGGTTATCCTCTCAGGTACTGAATCGACGTAGCCGGATAGCAAACTGAATCCTCACGTATTTCTGAGTTTTCCAACTTGAAATGTACGGCAGCAACTCCACCGATAATGTCATTTCTACTGAAATACTTGTTCCGTACGTTTCAAATTTTTACGACACTGAGGTGATATAATTATAGAAACAATAATAGCGTAGCATGCGAAGTTCATTTACAAACAAGGTATTCCGCGATAATAATTTGTAAACAGAATACTAAAACTTCATGAATTATTATGCCTCTGGTTTGTTTTTTGGTATAATTAACTTCGTTTTAATCTTTTCCAAAAATAAACAAAATGAAAGAATACAAAAAATTATATATCTCATTTGATAAATATGGAATTAATTATGCCTGAAAGCAAGTGGCATATACAGTCGGGGTCAAGTTTAGTTCAGTTTTTTAAAACTGTACTAAATGACATGAAACTAGCAAAATTTAAAGGAGGTATTATAATTATTATGCAATAGGCTAGTCCTTCTGTTATCTAAAAAAAATTCAAATCATTTAATACAGATTTAAAAATTATTTAGTTACTTAAGAAGATAAGATTCTAATGTATCTTGGAAGTGTTTATAGAAAATGTTTCAAAATACCTATTATTCTTTCTAGAAGGTAATTAGAGAATCAATGTAATCGTAGGAATATATTTAATAAAAAGGTGTTTAAAATTAGAAAAACTATAGACTAGGATGATTAACAAAGAAATATCTAAACTGAGAACACGAGTACTCGACAACTCTTTTACTTCCTTACACCTTGGCTTCCAGAACAACTCTGGCATCCCTCTCAACAGACGAAAACCGTCAGCTGATCTTCGTTGTTTATCATCCGACGTTGATTTCGTAACGGCGGATGCCGCTTACCCTCTTTTACCTCGTGGTAAGGCGTCTTGATCCCCATATTGTCTCAAAAGCTCCATTGTTCATATGACTCCAACATTCGTCTCACATTTACGATACTACAGAATATATCAATCTTCTTGCTAGTTTAGAAATTATTTTTAGCGGGATATCTTGAATATCATAGTTTGTTGGATGTCAAAATTTCTGGTCGCGCGAGCCCGGCCATCAGATATACGTGTCAAAGGAGCCACCGTAAGCAGATTCGTTCCGGGCTTAGGTAAAAATTCTAAAAATACTTTAACACCATTGAGAGACGGAATTTCCCGGGTCATGGTAGCAACCAAACACTACAGTACTGTAGGCTTATTTTAAAAGAGTTATATTCCACGTGACTCGGTGATAATAATAATAATTGAGCACCTGTGAGCACCTTCTTTTAACAACAACAAGAAAAACAGTTTATTCACGATTTTCCACAATTCACAACCACGTCAAAAACTTCTATACGTCACGATTCTTCTTCGAATACTCTGATCCTCTCCGTTCGTTCCTTCACTCTTACTCATTTTTGTCCAAATTATCCTATTGTCTCTCTCTCTCTCTCTCTCTCTCTCTCTCTCTCTCTCACTCGCTCACTCGCTCACTCACTCACTCACTCACTCACTCACACACTCACTCACACACACACTCACTCACACACTCACTCACTCACTCACTCACTCACTCACTCACTCACACACACACACACACACACACACACACATTCATACTCTTTCGCTCTGCCTCACTCGATCCCACTATCACATAACCCAAACGCTCTTATCCCACACCCCACAGTACTATTGTATTACATTCATTATTGAATTATCAGTGTTTATGAAACAGTCATTGAATTATCTTCTAGCTGCTATAAACGTTCATGCAGCTTAACAATTTATTGGTTGCAGAACAGTCGTAAATCCAATTATTGCATTTCCAAATAGGTAAAATATATGCGGAAAATGACGGGGATAACAAAATTGTTAAATAATATAAGCTTTCTTTTATTGAAACAGTATTATATTACTTCAGCGATAAATTGTTTGAATCAATCTTTTTAGACACAAGCACTGTATAATATTATGCAGTAGGTTTATGTACTAAATTAATTTCTCTTGCTTCATATATTTATTACTTTATACATTATATTTATGGTAAAATGAATTAGTGAATCACAAAACATTGGTGGCATCAGAGAAATGTCAGGGCATCGTTAAAATTCGTTCAGTTTATTATTACTTAAGAAAGGAATACATTTTTCATTTTAATTTAAAGAGGAGAATAACCTGAAGGTACGGAAGAAGATTTTGCAATTAAATTACGCGTAATAACCAAGCTTCAAATCGACCTATTCTGATTCCCGCATAGTTCTCGTTGCGGTTTCCTCGTTCTAAACGGTTCACCTGGTACCCCATCGATACCCACGAAATAGATGGGCAACAATTTCAATCTGTTCCAACAAGTGGTGTTCCTGAACTTTGAAATATTACCTAGAGATAGCTTCGATGATTCAGAACTTCCGGTAGAAACTCAGCATCAGTAGACAAGAGAATTCTGAAATGACAGACACTGAAATTCCGTGACAGTAACCGATGTGGAAAGACGCAGGCTCAACTGTTGGCTTTCGTGACGCTTGATAATATTCGAATCGCTAGAACCTAGGTATCAATCTATGGAGACATTATAAAAGGTCTCTTTCAAACGTCATTTCAAACTTTGCTGTGACGGAAAATAACACTGGCTACCTGTTCGAAAGGCGACTAAAATGATTGATAAAAATACTAACGAGTTTTTTATTTGCTGCAGATCTAATTTAGCCCGTAAAAAGGGAAACGTTTTTATTAAATTCGTAATAACAACGTGCTTATGTTTTTGATAACGGCAAATATTTCAACAGAATTTTCATGCGAATCATTCCTTCTTTGGAAGCCAATGTTTGTCGGATCGAGTGCCCAGCAAACAAAATACGCGCGATAAAATTGGCAGGATTTAATTTCATTTCATTTCAGTTTTAATTTACTTGCGATTATTACAGCCGCGAATGATTCGGCACGCGATTCCCTCCGCGTTTATTGCAAAGGAAAAAACCGCGGATTAACGAGAAAATAAACTGAAACGAACGAGAAATGAATACGGGCTACACGAACGAATAAAAACCGCGTAGTAATCAGTAATAAGTGACAGCATCGCTGATGATTGATGGTTCGACGTGGATCATTGAAAATATCCTCGAACAAAACTCGCGCTCAAGTAATTTCATCCACGATGCTGTGTTTGGTAAACAATACAATTCACACGTTCATAATGAAATATGCATATAAAGCGTCTAATTTTACTTCGAAGATTTGTTTTATGCTCCTTAAATGTTTCTCAAATGACTGTGAAACCATTTATGTTGAAGTTTCAACATAAACATTTCAAAAGCATGATTTCAATAAACATTAAATAGAATTGATTCTATGAAAGATTTATAATTAAAATGCAATGGTTTTCTATTTACGAACAGTACTAGCATTTCTTTCGTGGTTTACTTTTTAAGCTTTAAAAGCTCACTTAATGTGTTTATTGAAGCTTTGTATTTTACATTTTTATAATAAGATATAAGGAAATGAAAATTGCATTAAAACTATATTTGAATTGATTGTTGTGATCTTTAAGTTAGCACGCATCACAAAAAGACATGTCCTACAGTGCAAACAGATTGTAGTCAGAGATGTTATTACCCAGAAACGGAGACATTAGTGAAATCTTAAAGTGAAAGATATACAAAAAAAATTTAATTAAATATATTAAGTACATGTGAACTTGCACCGATGAAATTTCAAAGGAAGTGTTTTCATTAACATAAAAGTAGTTGGAACTTCTTGAAGCATCCACCGGGAAATCAGCAAACGAATTCTATATAGTTGATTATGATGCACTCGCAAGGGATGCTTGCGTAAACGTATTCATCTTTCTGAATCACAAAATGTTGACAGTTTTTTTCATTTACCAGAAATACATTCACAAAATCGTCCGACTTTCCCAAACATTACAGAGATGGTTACAATGTACGCCAAACTTTGTTAAACTTAACTCAAGCAATTATTCATCGAAAGGAAAAATAAATGTGAGAAATATAGTGTGACGAAGAAAAGCATTGGCGGCGTCAGCTTCCGAGTCTATAACTTCAGTATAGTCTTTAATCTATAACTTTAGGATAACTTAAGTAATCTATCATAGACATAAAGATTTTAACTTTTAAGGAAATTTATGAGACGCCAGTTTATTGCCTATGATCATAAACTAGTTTAATAACTGTACCAACGTTTATATCTGTTACTATATAGTCGTGTCATGTAACAGTGTTCCATGCAGCGCAGATAAATTGTATCTCATTCACGATTGCAATATGAGAGTAAAAAGAAGATTGGATGGTACAGGTTCATTTTTCACGGGCGCAACTAACTTGCAAAGTTAGACTATTCTAGGTATTCTATTTCTTTTTGTCCACTAGGGAATTGTTTTGAAGTAGCAGGTCCTAGAAATATTGTTAAGAGACTGCTTAAATGAAGCTCTCGCTCGATGACAGAGTATGTACTTCATGAGTATGAAGTCTATCCCTTAGGGGACACAAAGAAGGTTGAGAATGTTGGCTGGACGAAAGAATCAGCCGACGTTCCCTATATTAGGTTCTGAACAAGGCTGCATATGACTATATTGCACGTTCTATAAAGAACTGTTATATGTAAACTGATTTTCTAATCAACGGAGATATTCCTTATCATTGATTTGAAGATTGCCGACATTCTGAATCGAAAATTTAAAAATCCGTATTTCTTGTGCTGCCATTTAGAAGAGTGATATGTATTTGACGAAGGATGTATAAATGCGTCGATGAAATTGGAAGCAATGAAAATATTGAAGAAAAATTTAGATTGTTTTAAAAATCATTATAAAAGGAAAATAGAAAATTATACTTCCCATTTTGCATAAAGATCTATAGTGTAATAGTTATGTGTACTTTGGAAAGTGATTTTCCTTTAGGGATTACACGTAGAACATTATCAAATAATATTAACTCTTAATCAGACTGAAAGATTATAATGGTTAAATCTAACATATCTTTCATAGTTAAATCTAACAATCAGCATACATGTAATAGAAACAATCATTTTCTTTGTTGCAGCAAAGTTGGACGGTGTGAAAACGTACATGAGAATGAGAAGAGTGCCGAAGCATCTACAAGTGAAAGTGATCAAGTGGTTCGACTATCTCTGGTTAACCCAAAAATGCTCGGACGAGGAAAAAGCTGTGAGCTGCCTTCCCGGTAAAGATTTCCCAGGTTTCTACTAAAAATATAATTCTTTAACATCATCTTAAGTGAAAGATATCAAGATATTCTCGCTCAAAAATTATGAAACGAAGAGAGTAAAATCGTCTTGCTTTTTTTCTTAGCACGGCGAAAATGTCGTCACAGAAATTACAAAATTAAGAAAATAGGATTTGCTGTTCTTTGCTGGAGTTCAACGCTTTAAATTGTAGCGATATTGTTGCGGAAATCGGAGTGATATGGAGAAATTATATATCACTCGTCGACGCAATACATATTTCTATTTCGTCTTATATTAGTATGACATTACAAGAGCACGCTTCTGTCTTTTTCTGCCGTCAAAAATGATATACGCGCTTGAAAATATCTCCGCACTGCGATTCGAGGTTGAATCTCAAACCATAAAAAACATCCAACTGTGAAATATGCGAAGAAAATTCCTTCCGACTTCATGAAGACGCTAATACCCATTTTTCCGGGAAGTTACCCGGGGAAATGGTATTATAATAACAGTAAAATAGAGTAACAATAAAACGTTGCCGTAATGTTAACGCTCGGATCGATACGGCGAACCGCGATACATTTCGAATAAATCAGGAATACGATTCGGAAGCTCGTGAAATTTTTGATTAACGATGAGAATATCCCGAACTAGTTTTCCTGTTAAGGCTAGTCGTTAACATTGGTTTTTGGAACAGCTGCAGGTAGCGAAAGTTTTCGAAAAATTTATGCCACATATTCGCCCGCCAAATGCGCGCTGTGCCAAATCTACGAGAAATCTTCCTTTTTCCAAATGTTCTTTTCTCTTAGCTTTGAATAGCACGTGCTTGACTCCAAAACGGCGAAATACAGAGTCGTAAAGCGCGGTCTTGCGGACTGGAAGTTCTCATTTTTCTTGAACATGTTCTATCATTTTATCGCATCTGATTCCTAAAAACTGCAGAAGCGGCAACTGTTTTGCATAGAATGCTAAAGGAAGAACAGTTTTTATGCTTACGTATTCAAAAGTGTAATACTCATTCGCAAAAAGCGTTGAAATCCAGTGTTCTTCTAAATACGATAATTTGTATTCTATTTTATTTTATTTTTTAAGCTACATAGTACTAATATACCATGGATTTTATGCATCTGTGATAAAAATGATAATACATTTTTATTTAATTTTGGTCTCTTACAATTGAGTTTGAAAATTTGTGTTCTGCCTAAAAATCCATAGACTAGTTATTATCTTGACATCTTAACGAATTATAAATCTAATTATGCATCTTGATATATCAATATTAGCATTAGTATACTCACCCCAATAGGAGTTGATAAATATGCACGAATACGCATGATACTAAAAATACCGAGAGTTTTAACAATCGCTTCGAACCGAAAGGTTTGTCGACGTTGGAAACGAACTGGTACTTTCCATTCCGTTCGAAGAAGCAATACGGGGCGCAATAACCCCGCGGAAGTTCCGGCCCTAATAACCTAATTCCCGTAATGTTGCAGACAAACTGAAAGCTGAGATCGCGATCAACGTGCATCTGGACACGCTGAGGAGAGTGGAGATTTTCCAGAACACAGAAGCCGGGTTCCTCTGCGAGCTTGTGCTGAGACTTCGACCGGTTCTTTTCTCACCCGGCGACTACATTTGTCGCAAAGGTACGTGATGATCTCTACCTGGAGCGCCTTGCTTTCGTTTCCTTCTTTCGTATCGGGTGACATGTTTTCTGGATACGATGTGATTCATTTTTGGAACGAGCTACTGGAACCGAGCCAAGAGATGTACCAACGTGGAAGGGGGAAGTTGAAAAGTGATTGCCTGCCCTTTCCACTTGGCCTCATTGCCAATAGCGCATCGAGGAGGCGCAGTTATAACAGAAGTACTTTATTTCGAGAAATAGCCGTTTATGATCGCCAGGCGTCGATCATAACTCACCCCTGCGAAATAAATACTCGGATATTAACCCGAGGATATCGCTAAATTAACGTACGGTGATTTCTATCTAATATATTGAACACTTGTGAACTTTTTAGTTTCTCTTGATGAATAATTTGCCCCTCACAGTAGCTCCAGTTGATGAGAAGATCATCTTTTGAATTCCATTGATTGAACATTTGCACTATATGTAACAGCAGTTTTTTAATAGGGTAATAAAACCAGTTACTATGGGGTGGTCAATTGCTGTGCTTTTGGTTTGCTTTCGTACATAATTAACTTTATATTTAACAAATAAGATATATAACTAATTTCGACCGAATTCTCAACATGCACCTAAATGACTGATATCTAGGAAAGGCGAACGAGTTTCTTTTCCTTATTCTGATATTCCAAGTAGGAGCAAAATTAATAAAAAGCATGCGAGTCACCTAAATAAAAATCAAGTCATTTAGTACAGTTTAAAAAAAAATTATTGCGTTTTAAATAGTGTTCGAATACTTTCGCAAGCCTCTGTATATAATCATGAAACGTCTCTATGTTATATTACTTTCGGTCAGTCCTCGGATGGTTTTCGGAAAACTGAAACAGGGAATGTAGAATTTTAAACACTTTTAAAGACTGAAATACTTTCTAGATACGGTTTAATAGAATGAGGCTGGTTCCTGTGCGTAAAACAATAATCAATCCACGCAAACAAAAATGGTTTCTTAAAACTTGAGTTACCTACCTCTTTCATATCGATAGATTAAAATTTATCTTAAATTTCTTTATCTAAAACCTTGGAAATTTTTTGAGAAAAATCACAAAGTTGATTGATCAATAAGCATCTGTCACTAAACATTACATGCACATCACACGACAAAAATTGGCGTGCGCCACCGTCGAAATCGATGATGGGTAAAGCTAGCAGAATCAATTCAGGTATAGAATAGTTTTCGTTGCATCTGTCGGTTAATATTTCTTCGGTTGGTCGAATCGTGGAACACGTGAGCAACCGGGCAAATAATTCCGTCTCGCCTGGGGAAACGCGCAGAGGAAAATCGAGCGAAAGGGGTTGGAAGAAGAGAGGGAGAGGTCATCCCTTGCTGTCTTCTTTGTCTTGTTCATCATCGTGGAAACGACAGCCGCATGGCTCCCGGAATGCGACAACCGTTTCCTGGTGCGGTGATAAACGCTTTCGTTTGATGACCGTGCCGCGAGTGCATCATTGCCATGCAGTCGACGACGATCGAGTTAAATGCGACTCATCACCGCGTCATATCAAGCGGATCAATGAAATTGTCATTTTTCATCACGGAGTGATCTTAATTTAATATAATACAATAGACAGAACGGAAACGTCAGGCACACGGAAAGAGTTTCCTATAAAACGGACGAGGTACGACAACGACAATCAGATTATTGTTTTATAGACGTGAACACATGACATCATGTATTTCGCTAACGATCTTTTAAGATTCAAAATAATTCTTTGTCCTCAGTTTATGTAACACTCGGTGACCTGACGGTACTCTAAAATCACAGTTTTATGGTCGGGTATTTTCTTTCTTAAGAACGGTGATAAGAAGCACCGAAATATTATTAGCACTAAACCTACTGACAACTAATGCAGGCTGATTTAATATATGATAAGAGTAAAAAACTCAAATTTATTTAAATATTTCGTCATTTTGAAAATATTATATGCCCGAATTAAGAAATTTATTCAATCAGTTTTCATGAAACAATGTTTTCTTAAAAATCCTAAAATAAAAAATGTGAAACCAACGGAATTCTGAAAACGAAATATAACTGATTTTTGTGGTAATATTAATTCGTTTATTATACTTTTCTTTCTTGAATATTAACGAAGACTGCAAACACGTTATGCTTCATTTTCTCGACGAAGTTCCAAGTTCCACTTACTAACGATAAATCATTTCTTTGGCTGAAATGCGCGAATGCTCTTTCGCAATCCATCTTGCTTGAACAATTTTGTCACTGGGACTGAAGTTTCCTATTCTAGGTGCAGTTTTTTGAGAGAAGTTAGTTTGCTGATGTGCTAAATACGATTGTCATGTGTCTAACGTGAAACGTTCATTTTCGCCGTTTAGTGAAACATTCGAAAGTCGAAGTGTTTGTCGATGAAATAGCAAATTTATTTAAACAAAATTCAAGATTTCATCGGGAGTATTAGTAGCAATGTTACAGACAATTTTACCGACTTTCAGTAGCATAACAAAAAGTATTGCGAAAGTACAGTGTATGATCAACGTACACTTTCTCTCGTCCATAACTGTTATGACTACTTAAAGCAAAATTTCGGTCACCGATAAGTATTACAATCAATCAAAGTCAATTTTTCTCATAAATAGTAATTACGGACAACAAAATCAAAATTTCAGTTACGTATAACTAGATCGCGGATTTTATATATGTGGTGATTGAACTGCGGTGTGTTCGTATGCGTGAGAGTACGTGAGCAGCGGAGCGTGGCAGCGGCCCTAAAGTATCGATCGATAATCTAAACAAATTGTAGGGATTTTCGACAACAAAGGATTATCCACAATTACTTTAACCCTTTCGCTCCGAACGACGGATATATCCGACATCCACGTGGATACTCGCAGAGTCGAACGACGGATATATCCGTCATCCACGTGGAAACTCGCAGAGCCGAACGGTGGATATATCCGTCATCCACATAGAAACTCGCAGAGCCGAAGGGCGGATATATCCGTCGAGTGGATGCCGCGTATATGCGGCGCTCGGCGCGAAAGGGTTAAAGACGTAAGTGCGAACATCGAAGACTGCCGACGCGTATCATGCACACTGCGCGGCGCGTTGCCTCGTTCAGCGGCGCTACTCCCGCGGAACGGACTGCCGTAGCGAAAGGGTTAACAAAATATTTAATAACAGAAAAGGGGAAAAACAAGATAATGAAATAAAATACAATCTTTACACACAAGTCTCTCACAAATATCTCACGGTTCGTCTTTGCTCTTTCAACGCTCTCACGCAACTGGGAAAACTTTTCTACCCTCACGACACTCTTGCTTTCTTAAAACTCACTCATACACAACTGCATTCATTATTTAGTAAATTGTAACTAAAATGTCAGAATAGTAATCGTTATGCAACGAGTCCACCACATTAATTATAACAGCAATGGTTCTTGATATTGATTAAGTAAATTTTCCATACATTTAGTAACACTTCATTTCCCTGCGAGTCAACACAAAGGAACGTATCCAGATATTTTGCGTATGAAAACAAACAATGGGCGTTCAACTGAAATACTTGCCCTAAAATTGTCTTAAAATCTGTCGCAGGTGAAGTGGGGAAGGAGATGTACATAGTAAACAGGGGGAGGCTGCAGGTGGTGGCTGACAATGGGAAGACGGTCCTCGCTACACTAAAGGCGGGTTCCTACTTCGGGGAGATCAGCATTCTCAATATGGGGACTGCAGGTAAAGAGTGCGGTAAATATTCCAAGCGGACCAGGGGCCCGTGAGCTGTCCCCCTCGTATTTCACGATCACGATTTCACGTTTCACGTTCTTACCACTCTGTGAGAGGGCAAGCCGTCGAGCCGGTATGAGCCGATCTAAAACCGATTCTTTCTAGTAACTTTATTTACTCTTGTACTCTCTCTGTCACCGACATTCCTGTTGTCGATATCCACCAGCCACTCGCGATCGACGATCACGCAACGAACCTGTGACACGTAACGATACTCATCGAACGTCGATAAGCGATCGTTCCTGGTGTATTCATATTTTCAGACGTTTTAGCTAATTCTTTAGAAAATATATGCTAGGTGGAGTCAAAAATAATACCTGTCACATTATTAGATTACATATGACATTTACAGCAAAGCAGCAAGTAAAATTTAAAACGTTGGAAACATTAAAAGAATTGTGGGATATCAATGCATTATATTATAGATAAGTTCATTTAAATCCATATTTTTACATTAAAGCTTTGCTACAATCTCAGATATTCGTATTCACGTTATAGCCTATCCATTAAAATTGTTAGACAAATGAACAAGTATCTAACTTCTGCTGTAAGAAATAATAAATTACTTAGTCGTGTAAATGATAATTGCTCTTATACAAAATTATATTGCTACAATTATCTTCTATGTTAAATCGATCCATTTCTATTCTTGGAGTTCGAAAATGTCATTGACATCCCCTATTTCAAGGATGCCCCTTAAACATTCGTAATTGACGAGCAGACAAGGCTGTGTGTATACTGTTTATTGCTCTTGTAAAATTAAACAAGGCATTTAGATTGACATAGGATCGCAAAGGATCGCATGGCTTGGTAAGATAGAATTGATGATGGAGAATGCATGGACCGTGGGATAAGGACCTGCTAAGGGTTTCGCTACCCTACGTTCCGTTGTCCCTACCAGTTGCAATTTCCCTCTTCTACGAAAGCACACAAACTTTGATCGTGCACTGCGTCGTCATCGTACCAAAGGCTTTAAACAGCGCAGACTATAGCGTAGAACGTTGTTTTTCCTGTAACAAAGGGCTTAATCTCTATTCCGTAATTTTATTTCATAACGCGGCTGCTAGCACCATTTGTCGCGCAAACTGTATACTCGTAATTAGTATAATTCATTAAACACACCGCGTTGCCCTTTGTAAAATATGAACAAAACTGGACGAAGAAAAATCGTAGGTTCTTCCGAATGTTACGCCGTGCGTTATGACTCTAAATAACAACGTGCATAAAATTAATTTGAATTTCTTTGCGCGAAATGCGAGTATAGGTACATTCGCATATGTATTTACATATATGTATAGGTACATTTTTTAGGCCATTCTCATCAACTCATGTAAGTGGAATGAGCTACAATTTTAATGACGGGTCCAGTTTTATTTTACGAGTAGAGAAATATTAAAGCAACGTGATGGGACGAGGTGTTAAGATTTGTTTAAGAAATTAGTACGCAGGTGAAGACTATCATGTTTAACTACTTATTTTTATATTTAACGATTTTATCCTTCAGATGAAAATTGGTATAGCTTATAAACATAGAAAATAAACAGAACGAAATCTTCCACGTAAATATGATTTTTTACAAACATGGAAATATATTTACGTATCTAGTTTTTGTAACTATTATTTATCCTATTCCTATATAAGGTTCTTCCTGCATTAGTACAATTAAGAAATTAATTACATTTACAAGAATAAATGCAATTAACGGGGACAAAATCGTTGCGAGATCGTCGATTCGTTTTGGAAAAGGCCCGTGACACGAATTGCCCTTTAGCCTTCGACCCTCTGTTTTATCGATTGTTGTCTTTCAGCTAATAAATCAACACGATCTACACAAATACTTTGTAAAACAGGCTTATCGGTCGGTAACACTGACTGTTACTTCGTTTATACAAATATAGAACGTCTAGAACATTCTAGATCGTGTTGGTTGATCTATTTATGAAAAAGAAAAATATCTTTAGTCATTCTTGATTTTTCTCATGCTTTTCGTAGTTACTTTAGCTAATCTAGTTTAGAATTTGCCATTTAAAAATAGGACATGCTCTTCTAATGTCTTTTTAACCCTCTCTACAATTTCCTTTGGCAATCGATGATGCTTCTATGATATGCTGATTAATACATATATTTCTTGTAACTACTCGTTTTCACTGATCGAGGAAACATTTTCATGTATTTGCCAATTTATCGAGCACAACAAGTCGGAAAATGATTTAAAATTAAAAAAAATTGTAAATTCATACAATTTTGTTTATTTATCTTTGTACGAGAGATAACAGCATGATTAAAACGTTCGATATGCAATATTATACTAGAATGACTGAAATTTTTATCTAATTGTTATTTCAAAGTGTTCAAACATTTTCGTGATTAATACGATTTTTTAATATGATTTTTTATTCATCGAATTGTAATGAATAGATTACGAATACAGGAAATGTTTCTTTTCATGTTTGTATTTTTCTACTACTATTATCCAATGCATTACTGTTATTCATGTATTACACATTCCGTAATTCTTCGTTGCCATTCCTTATCGTAGCCACTGAATAATGGTTGTAACTTACTGCTATAATGCGTACACTCGATTTCTCATTATGTATTTTATCATACGCCCACATATTGATTACCGTAGTAGTTAGCTCCCTGTATATTATGTAATTTTCATGTGACAGACATTTTGTCAACATATTCCATGAGGAAAGATAGTCAAAATCTACTATCTTTGACTCTATAATTACACTTAACCCGTAACCAGTCAGATTGGTGCTAAGCAAATACAATTTTCGTAGAAATTTGCAACTACTGTTAATATACCAGAACAGAAAACTAAATTAATTTCGATTTTGTATCCTAAAATTGTCAATCATAATTCATATGACTGGTCAAGCGTTACACAATGGAAATCCTGAAGGTAGATTATGCGATGATTAGGATAACAAAATGTCTATCCGTATAAAAAGTTAAATCAATATAACAAAATATTAACAGTACAATATTAGTAATAAAAACTTCGCAGTAACGGACTAAAAAATTTTATTATCAATATATTGCATTTTGTATGCTCGTAATTAAGACATTTGATACCCTAATCTGACACAATCGTCCCATTAGTATACTAAATGTGAACGATATTATTAAAACTATTAACCACACTCTTTCTAAATGGCTCAACGTTTATTTGATGTTACACAAATAATTGTTTTACACAAGTTAGTTGATAATCCCTATGAAATTGAGTCTTGAGAATACAATACTCGTACACTCTAATTCGTTTATAATGATCCACTTTACACAAAGTAACTGCCTTCCTTGAAGACTTAACAGCTTGATATTGCATCTCTTGTTACTGAACTTTCATAATTGCATCGGAGTGAACACGCGATGCCAGCATTCGCGTGTTGCCGTAAATCCGGTACACTGACAATTTTAATAAATAATTTTAACACAGAGAATTCTTACTTCTCGTAATGTATTACTAAAATTTAGTAAAGAATTTTCCGTAACATGTAAGTTGAATTTCAATTATAGATTATCATACGATGTTGAAATATGTAATGTGCATATTATATTCCTTTCTAGTGAAACAGAATGATTCAGCTTGAATTCAACATCAATTTACAGCTTTCGTTTCGTTTTACGGTATTGACAGTTTCTGTGCATAACTTATTCGTTATTAAAATTACAATCATAAAATAAAGTCTTCTCTCTTATTTTTCATGAAAACATTTTGTTTGCAAAAGAAATCACGTACCCTTATTTTTGTAAATTATAAATCGCAATTGCGATATCATAGATATACCGAAAATCATTTTACACGATAAAATTTTCTTGGACTAAAGAAAGTTAAAATTAAACAATTTCGTCTTTTACCAATAATTTATATGATAACCTTAACACCCTCCAGCTTGTTTTGATGTCATATACTGATTTAACAATGACTTTTCAAAAATTTCAAATTCGTTCTTAATTTATGTCTAAACATTAAACGTTCGTTGGTTTCAAATCAAATCAATTATTTTAACCCGTTGCATTCAAAGTTATTTTCGTTCGAAATCCATATTGAACCTATTGGTGCGCACAATACTTGCACTTTCATCAGTTTTTTAATTACAAATGAATGTTATTAAATTACTTTGGAACATTATACAGCATTTTTTAGCGGTGCCTCAGTGTCGTCACTTGATTGCAAAGGGTTAAATTCATATAGAAATATGAGATTGTAAAGAGTTAAAAGAATTGTACTTTGCATTCCATTGTATTCTATATGTTATGTACTACTTGATGAAAGACATAGTTCACGCGTGACAAAGTATTTAAATTTCTTTAACATGCTTTTGCGACTCGTAAATTTCCAAGCGTTAAAAGAACCATATGGTAAGAAGCCAGTGTAAAGTTACTCGAAGCATAAAGCGTATGTGATTTCATGAATCTTACAAGATGCAGCAACTCTCAAAAGTTTCCCTATGCTCGTACGGAATTTGCATTCAAGAGTCTTCGATCCCACGAAGACGTGCTCACACGAATAAAGTATCACGTAGCTTGTCAATCGTACAATGACAAACTTTCTGAGCATGAGTTTTACGGCGTATTGGCCGAGGTTATGCTTCCAATATTTCGATAATAGAGTTCTGCATAATAGAATTGAAAATCTATTACAATATGCAACGTCAGACAAGGTAGGATCACTCGGCCGAATGGAAATTTGTGAGCTTCAGAAACGATCGATTCTGAGCGGATACAAACGAAAGCTTGATGCATCCCGATAACCAATAAATGGCTACATCGTCGCAGGTAACCGGCGAACAGCCAGCGTCCGCTCGGTGGGCTACTCGGACCTCTTCGTCCTCAGCAAGAAGGACATGTGGGATGTGCTCAAGGAGTATCCTGCAGCCAGATTCCGCCTTGAAGCCATCGCTGTCAAGAGGCTTGAGAAATACAAAAGGGAACCGCCGGAGAAGGGTAAGAATTTTTAGTAATTACACAGCTCCACAAAATTCAAGGAACACCAGACTATCACCGAACAATTGCCGATATTTAAACTCCTGTAATTTCGTGTCAATGGATCTTGGAGTACTTCTACGCATTTTAACACTCGGTGGAAAATCTTTTTCAGAAAACTGTAGCTGCGTCTGATTAGAATCATTTATATTTTTCAAGCTACTGCGTTTGCGTTTCAGATAGTTATATAACAATATTTATACTCTGGGACCCTATGTTAGAAGACGAGTCTTTACTTTCACACCTCCGATGTCTTCAAGAATACAATTTTATTATAAAATTTAAGTTATAGAAAGAAACTATAAGTTGGTTTTCTCAGTTTGAAGTTTCGTAGAAATGTGATTTCATAGAAAAAGTTTTCTCTCTATAAATAACTTCTCGAAAGTTGATATGCAATTGTTTTAAAATTATACATATTAACTTGTATCAAAATTACGAAAGGAAAAAGACAACATCACTTTCCCACTCCATTTTCTAACAACGAAATCTTTAAAACACCTAAGTTCAAGAAGCCGGAAGTAAAGATTTCATCCTTTAAAATGAACATAAATAGGATGTTGTAATATTCTCTACAAGATGTTACGGGACTTTAAATATCAAGTATTGTTTGTTCATAAGTTAGTAATCCTTTAGTTTTGTGGAGAAGCGTGTAATAAATTATTAGAAAATCTCGCAATCATATTATTGGGTGCAAGTGGCCATAATTTAACTGGTTCTTTGCATTTTAAGAAGAACAATAACCGCGTATATTAAACAACACAAATATTTACAGTGTATTGTGACTGTAAATTTACTATAAACTATTAGGTCGTTTGGTAAATTGTTCGAGCATTAAGATTTTAAAACTACCAAAAAAATGTCAAAAGATTTCAATTAGACTACTTTTCCCTATCTGCTAGATGTTTAACCTGTTAACTAAAGCTATCATTGATGGGTCCTTTTTTTATCAATTTATATATTTTTCGATCCCTGAATCATTGTTAAAATACAATATGTGTCTACACGGATTTGCCATGGCGACTATGCAAGGCGTCCCTGAAAAATACATATGTACTAGCACCATGTGATTCTCGAGAAAGTCGAGTTTGAAAATTCGCTCTGTACATAGACTCTCACACCTGTGCTTCCGTTCTTAACTAAAATGTCACTTTCCAGGATATTTTTAAGTACTTGGAACATCACACGCCTTTCTCCTTTCAAGCAAAACTAGAATCTTCTGTACATCTCGTACAATTCTAAATGTAGTTTCATTTATTTGCTTTCCGTTAATTAAAATTGATTTTATTAATTTAAAAATTAATTTTTTGATAATTGGAAATGTTAGGACTATTTAATTAAGGAGGGCAGTATAAGCGATATAGTACTTCCTTTGACGAATCGTATCTCAGCTATAAGAGCGAATATACAAAGCAATATTTCGAACTCAATCAGTTCTCGAAAACTAAGTCCTAACCGACAAGAAGTTATTCTGCTATTTTTTTATATTATTTCATGAGAAAATAACCTGGTGCTCTCTCGTATATACCATTCAGGGACACCCTATGTGTATCGTGGAAACACGTAGCTCTTACCAAAGTCACGCTCCATTCAATGAGTTAGGACAGGGCCGATTAACAAAACATCAACTAACCCAAGCACGTCATAGATGCAGCAGCTTACTGGCTCTATCTAACTAATCCGACTTTGCCCTATTGAAATAGCAGCACTGGAATGGTTGCTTCAAAATGATCATCACGTGCACTTGTTTGCCTCCGCCGATTCCACTCGTAGACCATACGACAGATTTGCTTCGAACTAGATCGCTAAAAAGCTTCCCGGCACACGGATCTCTATAGGACCGTAGCCCTTCATTTAAAGAACACCTCATTCTATCCACCCACGCTGCCAATATCGCTACAAAATGAATTTACCGCTATACATCGCAATCTCCGCGGGCAGCAACCGTAAAAATTATCGCAATTCACAACAATTACCCAAAATTGCAGATCGAAAGAGCCCCTCGGTTAGCTGAGATCAGCCGGAATTCGCAGGAGCCATGTCGCGGAAATAATCGAAATAATGGATGATTAAATGGTTAAATCCCTACATTAATCGTTAGACGCGTGTTACTTCGAAATTCCGATTTTAATCGTTAATTGGGATTGGCGATTAAATGCGTTTCAACGTTCACCGTATATCGGATAGCTCATTTACAATTAATTAATGAAATTCTTTCTACAATGAAACAAAATTAAAAGTTCCCGTACCTTAAATCGTTTCAAAGACTCTTCAATTTGGTTTTCGCAAAAGAACAAAATAAGAATCAACTTTATTTTTGTTCGAGGATTAAATTGGCACACTGCTTACATTCAGCGCTGGAAAAAATTTCATTCTTAACTTGTGTGCGATCTGTTAATATTAGATTAATTCATACATCTCTGCAAGAATAAATACCCTGTAATCAACAATTCACGATTACTATCACCAACCGTCACTTTTCCGAGGATTAATATTTTTTCTAAATCCAAGCATTGATGAAATTACAAATTCTGAACGATTAATAGCCAACTCTGCCAAAGTCAGCTTCCATGGAATTTTAATGAAACACGGGCCCTCCTCTGTGGCAACGATTTAAAAGTCGAGCTCGCGATATTATGACTCGCACTATCGGGTACGATATTTCGATAAACGACGAACTGCTAGACCTAGAGAGAATTTACGAGGAACCCTTAAAATTAGAATAATTAATCTCAATGAACATTTGGCAGAAAACCGAAAGGTAGGAACATGTTAAACCGAAGCCGGACCAAAAAGGTAAAGCCTTGTACATGCTTTGCCCGCGATCGCTACCACAATAGTACTGACACTAACTAAGTGTTCTTGCTTGTCCTGGTTCGGATACATAGTTGCTGCAGGAGCAGCTTACAATTAGGAGATCATGCAAAACGCTGTAACAAACGGATTTCCACAATACTTGTTAGGAGTTAATGAACTCGCCTGTTCGTATGTGGAGTACTAACTATAAATTAACGAACCTGTTCTAATATCATACATCAGTCATTCATCATTTTCTTCATCTTGCTACATAGAACTATCTCTTTTAGATCTTGAGAAAATTCGTTTTAATTGCGACAACTTCGATTGAAAATATGTGAAATCTGCAATACTAATTTTCTAGTAATAACCTGTTAAGTATAAATGTTAGCCTTTCCTCTTTTTTCTAAGAAATTATTACAATCGAAAATAAATTATCGGCAATATTAACATCGACTACTGTGGTCGCATGTTAGAATAGTAAGTTTTAGAAGCTATTGTATTTATTGTGTGATACACACAAATTACAGTACAAAAAGATTGAGAATGCAAATTCAGAATGCAAATAGTTTCGTAATCGTAAGCCTAAATCATAAACTGTGTTCGTAGTCGTGTTCGTAATCGTAGTTATAATAGTGACTGCAATTGTAAGCATAATCGTGTCAACGTTCGTCGTATTCTACCGCGTGCCCTGCAAGCGTGTCTTTTTTATCAGTGCGCTGGCCGAAAATTACGAATCTGTTAATTTCCTTCGACAAATGTCTAACGCTCGCCGATCGTCTTAACGTCGCCGAAATCCAAACGTCGCATGCACACGTTCGTCGCGTGGGGTTAACGCACAAGAAACCGCGAGTATCAATCAGCTATTGTGATTTCGGAGGTCGCACCAAAATCCTAACGCGCTCGCGGCTTCTCCGATCGTTAACCTTCGACTCCGATACGTATAAAAAAGTGCTGACTGTACTTGAAGTGAAACAAGTAAAGCTGTTTACATTAAGACCCGTATTAACGCTAACCTACCATGCACGTCCTAATAACCGATTTCACAATTTTTGATTTAGAATTGTTGAAATTATGAACATTCTTGCATAGGAATTAATTAAATAAAGGGCATAGCCGATTAATATAGTCAAAACTGCCCTTAGAAGTTTTTTAATGAGTTAATTACCGTTAATTACCGTTTAATTACCGTTCGATAGCTGACCGATAAAAACTCATCTGTGCAAAATTTTAACTCTGTACCTTGTCCTTGAGGGTAGTTACAAGGTAAATTAGATTTCACAGTTTTCCGGCATTTTTCCTCCTTTAGTGACTTTCTAAAATTTTGAAACAAATGTGGCTTATTTTGGACATCAAGCCGCATGTTATAGAATTTTTTCAGATTTTCCAGTTGCAAGCTGTGATTATCAAAAATGAAAAACCAAAAAATAATCGGAAAATCGAAGATATCTCTAAAACTAAAATATTAACTATTTTTATATTAATTCTCTGATAAGCTACTATCACGACTCGTGTACTCAATTTTTCTCAGATTTTTTACTCGCCTGGAACATCGTAAAAAAAAAATGAAAACCAAATGTGTCGATGTTTTTTACTGTCAGATAGATGCTACTATGTACTTGTCTAGTTTACCGCAAGTGTGGATTAAGTAATTTTGAACGTTATTGCATCGAAACAAACAATTTTTTAACCTAGAAAATGCGAATTAAGCGAGCAGAAATATTGTGACGAGCGGGATATATACCGAAATGTTTCCGATCATTACAACTCGGTTGGTTGGCGGAATGGTTAAGGCAAACGATTTCATTTGCAAATCGACCCTCGAACGGTCAACATCGATCCTCGAGCGCGCCTCGGTACAACCCTCGCGATAAATAAAGAAGAAAGTACCAGTGCTAGTGACGAAGAAGAGAGAAATTATACAAGTGCCAGTGAACGGATACACGAAATTGACAATAGATAATCAAAAACCGTTAACAAATAGTGCCTAAAATACTAAAAGAAAAGAGTGAACATAATATAAATTGTATAAACGAAGTGTTGAAAAAAAATCAAGAAGAAATGTGAAAACCTCTCGCCAAACCACCAAACATAGAATGAACAAACAAAAACAGCTAGACAGAGAAACAACCAAGTCAATACTCTCGAATGACTTAATTAAGGAAATAGTGAAGCAAGAGAGATCAGGTACTCTTAGTCAAAGAGATGTGATAAAACTAGCTCAAAACATTCAAAGCGCATGCAAAAGGAAAAACTCAGCATCGCCACTCATAATGCCGAAATAAGAAAAAAATATTAACGCTAAACAAGCCTCTCATCTTTGTCTGAAACAAAATTAATAAACGATCTACAAAACCAGACTAAAAGTCCATGCAATACCAACGTGGATATTACAAAAATAAACGATTCGGGAAAAAACAAAGACGAAGAACAAAACAACAGGAAACAAGGCGATCTCAAGTAGGCCGATGCAATAAACCCGAAACTCATTACCGCGAGGCCCGTGGTCAACAGGACGAAGATCGGACCCCCAACATACCTGTCACCAGCGAAAACGGAACCAGCCCAAAATAGCACACCACTCTACCACCCAGCACAAGTCGGAAACAACAAAAGCGCAAATGAAAATCAACAACCTCCGTAGCACAATAGCCCGATAAGAAAATCTAAGCCCTCCCCAATAATAATAACCGAGCAGTCGGCTCAAACAACAATCAACTTAATCATAAAACAACTCACCCACAAACTAAACGGTAACTTCCACACAAAAACAAATACTAAGGACAAACACACTTTATACGTGGAAGACCCAATAGACTACTAAGAAATTTTAAAATTGTTTAAACAAAAAGACATAAAATATTACACATACACCCCATAATACGAAAAAAGCACATCGTGTTATTAAAAAACCTAGTAGGCAACTACGAGGGAAACATCATTCTGAACGAATTAATTAATAAAAAAATTGACGATCTTTCATTCATAAAAGTAAACAGATTCCGCACCAAAAAATCGATCAAAACGAATACAGAACTCCCGATCTTCGCGGTCCACCTGTCACCTAGCAGTGACATTAACAATATAAATAAAATAAATAGACTCTTACACCAAACTGTCCACTGGGACGCACTGCGCACAAATACAACTGTCCAGTGCTGGGACTGCCAGGATCTGGGTCACTCATCAAATAATTGTAACTTGCCCGACAAATGTGTTAAATGTGCCATAAACCATGAGCCGTAAAAATGCTCAATTGATAATTCGATACCCGAGAAACTAGAGAAAAATAAAAATCAATTAAAATACGCGCTATGAGGTAATAACGGCCACTCTGCCTCCTACAGTGGATGCCCAATACATATCTCTAAACGAAAAGATACTAAACTAAATATAAAAAACGTTAAAATAAGTAACGACAAAAAAATAAACAATATAATTAAAATTGTTAAGGATACTATAACGATTGGGTTTATGATGCGTACGTGACTTCCTGGATATTTTTGAGCTGCAGAGCCTTTTTGGCAATTTACGAATTTACGGTGTACGGGTGCACGGGTGTGTACGGGTGCCGTATACATCCGACATCCACATGACGACCTGTGTGTACGGGTGCCGTACGGCCATACCGAACTACCGTGCCATACCGAATTAAATTAGTAAGAATTATAACTTGGTATTGTAATTACCATAAATTGTAGTTTTATTTATAATAATAGCGAAATCTGTAAATATGTAAATAACTAAATATGCTTTAAAATATACTCATTTTCAAGTTTCTCATATAATATGACGAAAAAGTTGTTAAGTAGCTCTTGAAAAAGTGTCCATATAAAGGAATTTCAAGGTAGTGTTGAATGACGTTTGAGCATTCACCGAAGACTACCAACATGCAATGTGTACACTTTTCGGCGCGGCGTCCCGTTCAGTGGGGTCAGTCCGGCGGCGCGCACTTCCATAGCAAAAGGGTTAAGCATCTGGCACCATAAACCAGGAGAAAGACGCCAAGCCCGAGACGAGACATCGGACCCTTGGACTTTCTCCTGGTGCTCAATAGCCATTTGACGTATCATAAACCCCGTGCACCGTGAAAACTAACGTACGCCATGCGACCCTATGCAGCCAGCGAATTTGGGGGAAACCCAAGGCATGTACCTTCGGAAACAACATTCCGAAGAGCGGTACTTGGTTTTTGCATCGTATTGGCTGATAGGTGCTCGCCTCGTACGAAAAAGTAGGGATAAGAGTATTCATGGAACGCGAACAGTACGAAGACGCCAGAGTCGATCCAGAGTACAACGAAACAGTATAGAAACCAAAGAGATACCCGACGAAGCTCAGAAACGAAGAGTAGCAGGGACTCGCTAGACTCTCAGAACCTCTGTACGGCCATTGTGACGGCTTTAAATAAGTGTTAATTGGTTTATTAAAATAAAGCAAAATACTTTCAATATCAGAGCGTGTTCATCGAACCAGCGACAAATCAACCTTCGCTCTAAACAGTGATCCTTCGAGCCGCATCACACACGCTCTAAACAAAAATAGTCGACCCAAAAATTAGCTACAGCCAAATGTCAATACAAAATAGAATCTCGACAATAAATTCCACCGAACGTCCATTACACCAAGTATGCCTGTCCCACAACATACCCCCATCTCCTCAAGACACCCCTCTATCCCACGAATCTCAAAACACCCAGTCCCTAATAAGCAACATAAATACACAAATCAATCACCTAGCTAAAATAACAGAAGATAACTCCCAAAAAATAAATAAATTATTCTTCATAATTCAAAACCTTGTACTCCACCTCCAAAATGCCTAAACAAAGCTCAATAGCACCAATGATAATATCAATAGTATCAATAAACACCAATTCACTAGTATCAATGAAAAAACGAGATAGTCTCCAACAACTAATCAAGAAAACATCACCTGACTTCATCCTCATAAGCGAGACCAAATTAAATAGTTAACATAACTTACAATTTGACAACTACGCAACTATTAGGACCGATAGACCGAATTTCAAGCAGGGGGCGGAACGGCTATCCTAATAAAAAATAAAATAAAATAAAATTTAAAAGAATCTACTTAGACAATATCAGAAACCCACAGTCCCATGAAACAACAATGATAGAGACAAAAATTAACAACCAAGAGAAACTGATAATAATAGCAATATACACAGACGGAAATCATAATATAAATTTCATCCCCGAACTAGATTCACTATTTACTGAACTAAAACTTGACTCCCCAAAAAAACTACTACATTTTAGCAGGGGACCTTAACAGTCGTCACACCAACTGGAAAAACATAAAGAACAACCCCCGTGGCAATGCGCTCAATAAATAGATAGAGAACAACAGCACCAAATACAAAACCGTACTATACAATTCATACTACCCATCTTACCCCAAGGGAAAATCATACATAGATTTATGCTTCTGCGTCACAAGAATAAAGCTACATAACCTACTCAACAACGAACTGATGACCTTATCATTCGACAGTGACCATGACGCACTACTAATCACAGCTTCCATGGACAGATTCAACAAAACTAACTGGAACAAGTTCAAAACAACCGCCACACATATGATAAAGGCTTCATCTTCCCTCACGACAGAAATCTATCAAATAACGAGGTAGATACAGCTCTCGAGACACTACAGACTGCAATCACCACTACAATAGCACGCATCATCCCACATAATAAAAAATTTAATACACTACACACACTCGCAAGCAATAAACTAACCGAACTACGAAAACACGAAAACTTCCTTCCACATTCACAAAACAAGGAACACAAGTAAAAGAAGAGGCACCACAAGGAATTTTCTTCTAAACACACTACTGAACAAAGTCAGTAAAAAAATCACACAAGAGTACAATAAATTACACAATAACTACTGGAAAAACAAAATAAAAGCAATCTGTCCAAACAGCCAAGGACTTCAAAACGTCAACAAACTTTTCACAGGCAAAGGACTAACCCCAATAGAAACTTTAGAAGTGGAAGCTCATAACTCATCTCTCCTAGACAGAGCAAACAAGTAAAACCAAACACCCTCCCATCACAAACAACAATAACATAATTCAAATTTCAAACCCCATCGATCAACTCAATATATTGGGCGCACAATATGAAGCGTCCCACAGTTTAAATATCACTCAAGGCAACAAACGCTTCAACGACATAATAACATACGAAACATGAAAAATCAAAAATTCAAGTCAACAAAGCACCCTCGCCAACTTCTCGCCACAAAATCCTACATTCAACCCCGATCCCTCATTAAACACAGTCTATTTCATTAACCAATTAATCTTAGTAGAAATAATCAATAAAATAAATAACAAAAAATCCTCAAGCTTCGATGGCATCCCCAACATAGTGATCAAAAATCTCCCAGGTAAATTCATTTACTTACACACAATCCTGTATAACAACGCCCTAAATAACTCTTACTTCCCCTCTAAACGGAAAATAGCTAAAACTATATCAATTAAAAAAAAGAACAAAAACGGAACGGACCCATCTCACTATTGCCCAACCTAAGCAAAACATTCGAAAAAGTAGTATACAGAGCCATTGACATCATAGCCAAAAAAAACAATATTATACCAGACGAACAATTCGGTTTCAAATACAAACACTCCACCACTCACGCCATAAACAAACTAACATCGGACATTTGTTGGGCACTAAACAGCAATCAATGTGTCGGAGCCTTACTAATATATATAAAAAAGGAATTCGACTCGGTTTGGCACGACGGCCTAATATACTATAAACTCAATAAACTTTCAAGTCTGCTAAAACTATTCAATCTAAACGACACCCACAACACCAAGGGAATAGAATTTGCAGACGATTCAATAATCTATAGTAACAACTATAAAATCACAGAAATCCAACAAACACTATTCGAAAAAGTACAAATCTTCATTAAAAACTGGAAACTAAAAATCAACTTCAAAAAATGTGAAACGATATTATTCAGACACAAACTCATAAATACAAACAATGTCAGAACAAAATTGAAAAAACTTCCAACAACTAACAGTACTAACCAAACTCCAATATCGAACAAAGAATCGGTTATATTTGGGTGTCCATCTCGACCCACAACTAAAATTTTATAAACACACCGAAACACAAATCATTAAAGCAAAACAAACCTTCAACAGCCTTTCCAGACTGTTCTATAGTAAACACCTTCATCCAAAATGTAAAATCCTATGCTACCTAACATTTATCAGACCAATCGTAACTTATGCATGCCCAATATGGTACAACATCCCTAATTTTAAAATGGAAAAATTCAGACTGCAAGAAAGGCACTGCCTCCGAGTTTGCCTGTCAATGTTTAGAACACCAGAATCAAACACCAAACACTTTAAAAACAGAACACTATTAGACGCAGCTAATATATCCAGGATAGACTCACACATAATTAAGAACTATAGAAAACACTTCGCGAAAGCCTTGCACCACACAAACAACCAAATCGCAGTCCTTTATACCCCCAACCATTATACCACAATAAATGCAAATCATCAGGGTTCGCTCCCCCAGAACTTTCCCATACTTAGATAAGAAGGACTAATAACAAATAGCGACAACATACCCCTAAACTATTACATTGACCGAGGAGCCAACTACAAAGCCCTAACATACAGAGGCACAAACACTAATTACAGATTCTGCACATCCATCGCTAAAAAGATAAAAAAATCAACCCCCAAGAAAATAAAGACTACTGGTGGTTTAAGTAAAACACAGATCCACCATAACATTAGTAAATAAAATATGAAGAAAACAATAAATAATAATAATAATAACTGTGAAATAATAATGACATCCCCAAAGCCCCTCCCCCAATCCTTCGCCTCCTCCTGCCTCACTAGCCCCCCTTCCAAAACCCTGCCCTCTAGATAATAAGATAGTTCCTAAGTTAGACATAAGACAATATAATACTGTATATAGTTAGCATATGTAAAAAAATTTTTTCATATAGTAGCCTAACTCAGTCTTTTAGGCGCAATTAAATAAATAATTACTAAACACCGTCAACCTTACTGACCAAACTAAAATTAAGCAAACGATACTACAATTATAGCTACAACTACGTTATGAACAAGTTTACAAGAGTCATCAGGCCATTAAATTGCAACTGTAAATAACCATGTACGTTTTTTACTCATTTTGTAACATTTAATCTGTATATTGTTGGCTGTAAATAAAATGATGTTTATAAAAAAAAAGGCGTACGATTTCGGTGCTGCTACGCTCGGGTTCAAATCTCGTTGGAGGCGAAGTCTTTTTTCGTAAAACACATTTTATTTTTAAGAAAACTTCACTTGGCCACGACTCGTCCAACGATAAACGTCGCGAACGTTCACTCTTTTGTATATTTTCACACGATTTTGTGTATGTATACTCCTTGTACATACTTTGGAGTATCCTACTGTGATCAAAAAGTTACCGAATTACCATCAAATCAAATTAATTCGGTTGTAACGTACTGGTTTATCGGAGTGTTGGAGAGGAGCCGAATTCTCGTCTGCCTCTGCGCGTACAACAACATCGGTAACGTTACAACTCGTTCTATGGCCGTGATACGGAAAAGTCTTTGCTCGGTTTGTACGAGAGCCGTAGGTACCGCGAAGGTGGAACGTCTGCTCGCAAAACTCAAAACAAGAACTTTTGGTTTCCGTAGTCAGGACGGAAGAATCGCTGGTCGAATGCAAGAGCCGTAAATACCGCGTAGGTGGAACGTCTGCTTGCACTGCTCAGCTAATCTCTTCTCTCTTCTTCTTTCCTTTTTTAAATTTCTATGTGATGATGTTGGGAAAATCGTACCTGAGAGCAATGGGCCTCATACCGATTTGGTTGAGAAGTGGTAGATCGTGGGATTACCTTCATGGGGTATTAGGTTATGTGTATGTCGATTATGTTAGAGTGGGGAAAAAATTTTCAAAGAAAACCCCTAAAATCTCTTCTCTCTTCTCCTAAAAAATGTGCCGGTATTTATACCTAAAACAGTCCCAGCCTCGACCCAATGAGTGCGCTTCAGGCTCCCGAGTTTATGACCCTTTGTACCTGGGCTCTCAGTGCGCCGTGCTAGTACCGCGTCCTTCGTCGTATCGACGCTCTCGCTTATTTTACATGATTTACAAATATATATACACGTTACACGGTTAAATTGTCATTTAAAACTCCCGGGCATTAGGAAGACAGGTAAATTTTTTATCCTAGGTTGCTAGGACTATCTATAACATTTGCCAAGCGTCTGTTTGTCAAAAGGTTTAATTATCTCCGAGTTACACGTGTTTTTGTAAACAACCAAAACTGAATTTTTCGATTTTTACAATGGGTGATTTTGTTGAGCAAAGAACTTGCACCTGTTTGCGGAACGAATATTCTTGTGCGGACGTGTTGAAAATGTTACGGAAGGCCTTTGGCGATCAAACTATGGCACAAAAAAAACGTTTATAAGTGGTAAAACGAGTTGAAAGCGAGCCGAGAATGCGTTGAAGACGAACCGCGCTCTGGACGACCATCAACGTTTACCGACGAGGGCCACGTCCAAAAAATCAAAGATTTGGTGTTTGAAAATCGTCAATTGACAATTAGAGACCCCGCTGATAGTGTTGGAATATCATTTGGCTCAGACCAAACCATTATTAAGGATGTTTTGTGTCTCAAACGTCTGAAACGGCCGGATTTATGGGCGAACAACTCTTGGTTCCTTCATCACGTTAATGCACCATGTCAGACTGCATTGGTTCTTCGCGACTTTTTTGCCAAAAACTCAACTCATATCGTTCCGCAACCACCGTATTCGCTTGATTTGACTCCGTGCGACTTCTGGCTATTCAGCAAACTCAAAAGGCCAATGCGGGGACGCCGTTTTGACACGATTCAGGAGATAAAAACCGAATCGAAGTATTCCGACTGTTTCGAGGACTGGAAAAAGCGTTGGCAAAAGTGCGTTTTATCGGACGGGGATTACTTTGAAGAGGATGAAATTGATTTGTAAGGATAAATAAAGAATTTACATTTTATAAACAAATTCACCTTGCTTTTTGATCTCATATGTATACTCCAAAGAAATAACATTGCAATCGCGCGCGTTTCCTATATTTGCAAAATGTCTGAACGTCTCGTTACAAAGTGTATAGGGTGTAATCGGGCACTTCGAACAGTGCGTTGTCAGAAGAAGATAATACGTACATCATTTCAGGCTACCGAATCTTCAAACATTTCTTGAAAAGTGGTGAGTGTTGGTGATATATTTTGTTCAAAGTGCCGTATTACGTCATATTTCCGAAAAGAAAGAGTGCGTAAGAAAGCTTCCCAGCAACGACAGGTAACAGAAACCCATTTAACTTCTACATCCATGGACCAGCCCGATTCAATCCAATCCTCTTTGATTCGGGCACCTTCAGGCTCTACATCCATGGACCAGTCTGATTCATTTCAAACCTCCTTGATTCAGGCACCTTCAGCCTCTACATCCACGGGCCCATTGGCCGTTTGCACGAAAGAAAACTTTCTCATATCCTATTTCCAGGACGAAGACTCATTTCTACCCGTATTTGCTGAAGACGGAAAGCTTAGAAGCTAAATTAATAAACTGTAAGCTCAAGAATGATAAACAAAGCCGTAATGACGAACATATGTAGTTAGAGAATGGATAAAATAAGAGATACTCCAGAACTATTTTTGTATGCATATTGACTTAAATATTTTTCAAATGTTAAAAAAATTTTTTTTAAATAAAATTAAATAACGTTTAAATGACTTAATCCACACTTGCGGTAAACTAGACAAGTAGTAGCTTCTTTCTGACAGCAAAAAACATCGACACATTCGATTTTCATTTTTTTTTGACAATATTGCAGGCGAGTAAAAAATCTGAGAAAAATTGAGTACACGAGTCGTGACAGTACCTTCTCAGAGAATTAATATAAAAATAGTTAATATTATAGTTTTAGAGATAGCTTCAATTTTCCGATTACTTTTTGGTTTTTCATTTTTGATAATTACAGCTTGCAACTGAAAAATCTGAAAAAATTCTATGACATGTGGCTTGATGTCCAAAATAAGCCACATTTGTTTCAAAATTTTAGAAAGCCGCTAAAGGGGGAAAAATGCCGGAAAACCGCGAAATCTAATTTACCCTGCAACTACCCTCACGGATAAGTTACAGAGTTAAAATTTTGCACAGATGAGTTTTTATCGGTCAGCTATCGACCATCTTAATCGGCTACACCCTTTGTTAATATAGAATCAGATATAGATTGCGACAAAGATGAAGAAATGTTTAAACAAATGCAGTCTCGTTACTCTTTTAGATCAAAACATTACTTTTAGTGTACAGTGGTTTTAGTGTTAATAACATTTAGTGATTTTCTGTTCTATTCGTATCGGGAGATCTGGCAAGCCACCGAAACTTTCCTTTTAATCCGTTCCCATCGCACATCGGCCGGAAAAGTGTTCCGAAGAATCCGAATTTGCATAAAGACGGCAGTCTAGTCATTACTTACAGAGTTATCGAAGTCGTTACAGTTGCGCGGCTCAAGCTTCTAATAAGAGCAACGTAAGTACAGGGCACCAGTCCATGGAAGATCGGTCTCTAAGTAAGTAAGTCTGGTAACGTGCTATGTAGCTGCTCAAAAGACTCACCTGTGCAGCGCACGACCGCTTGCGGTTGCTCCAGGCAAAACCTCCGGCTAGGAGTTACGAACGCCTGACGTAGGAAACGGGCCGACGACTTTGTGTGCCGTTGCTCTCGTTGGAAGAGATAAAACAAAGATACCAAATAACCCTTTGCAGACCGGCATTTATTAATGCGGCGAAGCCTAACCAAACTTCATGTTCGGCTTAAATTCAAATCGTGGAGATTGAATTACGAGGCGCTCTGTCAAGTGACCTGGCTTTTCTTGAAACTGGCTGGCTTTTCATGAAACAAGCTCGCAGAGTTCTGCAAAAAATGTATAAATTCGTGTCGTCTCCTTCATCGATAATTAAGATATCTTAACGGCTCAGCGATGTCTCGCAAAACTTCATGCATGGGGTCGTTGAGAGGACACAGCGTTTAGGGCGTATGCAAATCTGAAAAATACCAGAAACCGTGTGTACTAGATGTACTAGATAAATGAGGAGTATTTTTCTTTCGCGTTTAACTCAAGGACTCTTGTTACACAAAGTTAATTGGATTTTGTGAACCTCTTCTACGTTTTCTTTAAGCGTCTTAAACTTAAATCTGCCCAACAAAAATTTATTGAACGAGGTGAAATTGTTTATTTACTATAAGGACACTGCTATCAACTTAAAATTTGGGGAAAGGTAGGAATACATTCGTTTGCATCTAGAATTTTGATTTCGTTAAATAAATTACTGTACAGTGTTAATAAATCCGATAAAGAAAGATACTTTTTAGGTAAGTAAGAAGAAACAAAAGAAAATTGTTCTTCGTCGAAATGAGAACGTTTCAACGATAGCGAGAACATGGAATGTATTCTCAGTGATCGTTTGATCTCCGAATTCGTAGAAAAAAGAATTAGCACAAGGTCTTGCTCGTTCAGAATGGTTAGTTTCGTCTCTGCCTGAACGAATCGGTTTAGGGAATATTACACAGCATGGAAATCCGTTGTGCGTTATTGAGCGCGCAAAATTCTGATGCAGAGAACATGAAAAATTGAACAAAACGCATCGCAAGCAAATCTGTACACATACGTATGTATGCAGCACCATGTTTTTTGAAATATTCGTTGCACCTACAGATCGTGAAGTAAAACCCAGATTAAATTACAAACCATTTTTAATATTTTCTACACGTTTGTTAATCCTCTCAGAAGCAAAGCAAGCTAATCTTTCTGTTCTGTTTACACGTGATTGAGAAATGTTTAAGCAAAAACCATACACATATATCGCGTTCTTCAATTTCGTTTGTCTATTTTATTCCGCCAATATCGTTCTTAATGTTTCTATATACGAATAATTCTTATTCGTTCAATGAAACTTCAATTTCATGTTCCATTATTTTTCGTATAATATTACTTGAAATTGTAACGACGAAAAAATGAAAATATTTTTGCATTTCAAATAATCTGCTTACAGAAAAGCTATTGCTTAACAGAATGATTGCGACTCAAATATTTAACGGATGTGTTGGAAACATCAATGCAGAAATCGATAAATTATAAAGGTTTGAAAACTTTTCTGTAAAATGTTTAAGCGAATGCAAACATGTATGCATGTATACAAACGAGTAGGCTCTATTTCACGTCGGATCGATCAATTTCGTGCCCGATGCCTGTAATTTTGGTTAAATTGAAATATATTGTAGACATGCGAAAATTGAGGGTACACGAGATCGTAGTAATCATTTTCCTGGTTCCAAAATTTCCGAGTATGTACCTTGCTCTGCCAGTTATTGCAGAATTTTCATTTCCATCAGCATCGAGTGTATACAATTTACAGATTTCAAAATGTTCGTTTTGTACACGGATGATTGCTTTAAAGTATATGTATATTGACCATCCAAATTTTTTAATTAATATTAAATTTTTAATCAACATTAAAATTAAAATAATTCGGAAAAACTTGTTAATCTGGAAGTAAAATTTTTTCTGGGACATGTGTACATGGTACTAACGAAAGTTGTGTACAAACTTTAGAGTCCAAAAATTTCTTCACAAGACAGTAATTTTTTTAAATAAAGAAATGGAAGTTACAACATTAATTTCTACATTATTTAATTCAGCGTAAAAATTCTATAAAAATATACATTTTCAAAATTGTGTCTAAAAAATTACTAATACCAGGTTTTCAGCTAAATGCGCCCCCACCCTTTCCCTGGCCCATTACACAAAACATATCAATTGTAACTATCAAGTCGTTTTCACTCGGAAATTGTCCCCAATTGAAACAGCACACGGCCGAAATACAAACTACGAGTTACACTCTGTTACTTCGTACCTTTATTTTTTTGAAACTAATTACTCATGTGAGCGGAATCCATTAAGGGTCTCTTATCTTGTACAAACGATGGGCAACGCCAAACGGGGTACCAACCGTGTTTGTAGTTCCCTAGTTCGCGAATGCATGAAGGACAACGAAGAAGACATCAAAAGATTTCTTCGGTGTAGTGACGGCGGCAACAGGCGTAGCCGAGCAGAAACTTCTAATTAATTAATTCTGAAGTTCGACGCAAAACAAATGCAACTTGTCTACTGGGTAGCTTCCTTCCCGCGGTGAAAGAAAGTTCGCGGTGGGTACGAACGAACTTTCGAACCAGCGAATCGTTTTGTGTGTGAACTCGGGGGCAAAGTTGCGGCACGTAGCACACGTCGGAGCGCGTGCGCGCACTCGACTGCAGTGGCTGCACAATGAGAAAGGTGCGGTGGCTTAATTAAAGAAGCTTGCCGGTGAAAATGAGAGATGGCTAGACGGTCCAGTCAGGGTGGTTAGATGCGTGCGGCAAGAACAAAACCGAGTAGAACAAAATGAATCCAAGACGGGCTTCGAAAAAATCATCCTTCAACGTGCTATATTTTCAAAATGCAGAAACGTGACTCTAATTCCTCGTATATTATACTCCGCGAATGGTAAACACTTGGGAACCATTCATTGGACACTTTAAGTAATTGCAGATATGTTGATAAAATGATGATTGATAATCAACCCTTGCCCTATAAAATCAGACATGATATCGAAATTCACAAAATATGCATATTATTTTCTTTTGAAACGTAAACAAATGCTATTTTTATTATTATCAATATTTTAACATTAAAATAAATGTTGGTATATAGAATATGTACATTTGAGAATTTTTATTAGTAAAATAATAATGTTTATTACGTAATAACGTACATTACAGTTTCTGAAGAAATTACACAATTTTTAAGCAAATATGAAAGGTATTTATAAAAAGTATTTATTTTCTCTGATAAAAATTATTTTGAAATAAACACACGTTACTGTGTTCGATAGAATGAAATATTTTTCCTGTTCATGATTAAATAATTTTCTGTTTATTTGTAATTAATATCGTGATATAGTATAAATGTTATTGGATACGGACACGTTTCCAATTTTAGACAACGTTTTTTATTATGATACACTACAGTATCCTAAATAAACAGTATTCTTATGTTTCTTCTACACAATGTTGTCAAACTAATTTTAGTCGTATAATTGTACTGGGACGGTCGATGAAATAACATGACTTCTTCTAAATGATTTCAGAGATCCAAAACTAGGTTTCCTCCGTAGTAAACAATTAGGAATGTAACAATCCGTATGATTCTAATAATTGATCGAAAACTTATTCGTTTAATGCAAAATATAATATGTGTATACGCCTTTATAGAAAATTTATTTCGTTAGAGGAAAAAGTACAAATATTTTTCATTTTATATTATTTTTTAACTCATAAATTCCAGCACGCTGCTGGCTCGGTACCATATCCAAATTTTTCTGGATCAATGAAATGCGATCCAGTAAAGGATTAAGGTATTCCTGAAACCATTCATTTGTCCTCAATACGTCACCGTGCTTTATTTTTAGAACAGGATTCGTATATGGTTACAAAGCCACTATCTTACGTATCAGAAATGGAAAGGTTTTTGCTTGGCTTCTGTCATGAAAAAGATATATCATAAAATTCGTTAAAAATTGATGACGTCGTTACACGATGCTTTACGTAGCAGGCTGTAAAGTAAAGTATGGCCGTGCTTTTAGAAATAAGAGAGAAGTTCAACCATGAAAACATTTTTTACAATACCTTAATAAAAATACCATTTTATTCGTGCTATTTGGTGCAATACGCTTTTATTAAAAAAAGTGGAATTTTATTATTTTTATCAAAGGAATAAAAAAAAATAATGCTGTTATTTAGAATGCAATAGACATTTGTAATTTTTTAACTAATGAAAAAAAGAAGCCAGTATTTGATCATGCAAATTAAGCAATATTTGCTGACATTGAAATATAAAATATATTCTTTACTATTCTTATCTATTCTTAAATAGCACCATTGAGAAAGAGCGAATGTGACAGAAATTATGTCAACATACAGTCAGAAAGATTAATGAAATATTAATATTTAAAGAATGTACTTGGTAGATGAAGACTTATCATTCGACACGAAGAATGCACTTGAGAATTCTCGTACTTAACAAACTATTTAAACCAATTGAGTTATTTAAATGCCACTGTACATACATACACAGTATTTTGAATGAATGGAATGAGTGGTTGTAAAGCATGGTTTCCCAACATTCTTTGACTTAGGTACCCCTCCTCCCTCCCGCCAAACTCTATTCTGCTCAATATTCTATATGGAGCAACTGTTTCTCTTACTGTTAGACCGTGGATCTTTGAACAAAGAAAATACATATTTATTAGCTAATTTTTAAAATTCTTTTCAGACATTCTTTTCATTTTTAAAATTATTAACCAAATAATCGATTGTCCACCCATTCTAGAACTAATAAAACTAAAGGTTCCTGCTAAAGAAATACGGTCAAAAGAATTGTTTCACGTAGATTACTTTAAAACCAATTTGGGATCTCAGAATTATATAACCAGAGCATTAAGAACAGCAAATACACTTAATACAAAAGTCGACTTCTTCGACAATTCATTGAACCAATTTACAAATGCAGCAACTCTAGCCATTAAAACACACATTCTGTAATTACTTCTTGACACACTCATATTATAATTTTTAATTTATGTTATTTAAATGTATTCCGGACTATGTATATATACATCACCTCTATGTAACACAAAAAAAGGGTCTTACTAGCCCGTTAATACAAAATAATAATAATAATAATAACAAAATTTGAGACTCGAAAAAAATTCGATGTGTTTATTGCAAATTTCATCATGTTTCGAAGAAGTTGAGAACTTCCTTTCATCGAGGATTTTATAATATTAAATGAACATTCCCCGATCTCCTCAATAGCCAGCTTGGAAAACCATGATACAAAACAGCAAAATGTGCGAATATGGCGAGTAGCAAAGAAGTGTTCCGGAGTTTCTCGTACGGAGGTGCCTAGAGTGGGTCACCCTTACCATGCCGACTTTCATTTCATCGACAGTTTCATCGACAATATTTACCCACCGACACGGAGTTTCCTTGACAGCGTTGTCAACTTCTACTGTGTATAATGAGTACAACTATTGCTGTTTTTTATTAGCAATATTAATGGCAAAAGCGATGTTTATGACACGTACAGCTATTCATCATTTGTTAGTAATCCTACATTTATAAAATGTTAGCTCAGTATCTGAAGATGTAGACAAAACATATAACACTGTGTTTATCACTTACGATCCAAACACTCTATCTCAAATTTATTTTGCAGTACAAATTTAATTTTTATCTAATAAAATTAGATATCTTTTTACTCGAACTAAAAAAAGAAATTCTACTTTTGTAATATCGTTCTTGTTATAATATAATTCATTCACGAACGTGTTACCCTATAACGTGTAGCGATGAGTGTAGGTAGTCGAATAAAACTAGCAATCAACATATACACTAGAAGTCAACGTCACAAATAAACATTGTCCGAGGAATGATTAGCGGTAGCCTTAGCGTGCTGGTAAGTAAAATTGTCGGCGATATTCGATGAAATTCCGTTAGTGAAGTGATCATCGATGAATCGATTGTCGGTGAAGTAAAGGTGATTCGGCCAGAGCGACGACGCGCGTTAAAAGAAAAGCCTTTCCTCTCATCTTCTATGCCCTGCCGCGCACATATGTAGATCAGATAAATTTTCAGCTTCGATGGGACGGTGTCGGAGCACGCCAGGGCTGGTGGAATCGCGGGGTCGTATACCGTTGGAGGAGATGTGGGTTTCGCCGTTGGACACCAAGTCCACCCACACGTATTCGGCCGGTCACTCGTTGTTCTCTCCTAGCCCTAGCCCGGTGATACCGCGCGGTCTAGCCGTCACCGGAAACAACGTCAACGCCAACAACGTCCCAAGGAGCATGGACAGTCCGATGAGTGCGACGAGCAGCGGCCACAGCAGCGAGGAGCAAACCGCCAGGGCGCCGCAATCCGCGGCCACGCAACAATCCACTGGCAGACAATCCACCTATTCCGGCAAGTATTTCATCTGGGATTGTTAAGTACTCAGAATTACGAGTGTCGTTCTCCCCCTCGAGTCGCCGAGGTCGTCGAAAGTTCTTGCCGTTTCCTGAGCAGCCTCTTCGTTCCCCTACTACCCAGGACGTCAATGATCCTTTGAACACCTAGGCTTCTAGAAGCGCTACACGTGCGTACCCTCTGTGTGATCTAGATGATTCCTTCTTTGTTTCTGGGCTATGAGGACACAAGTGACAGTGTGTATGTTGCTAGTTGAACTTCGATTAATTACACTGGTTGCAGGCAGGGATCGAAACGAAGAGTTCAGTTTTGAGCTTGTATTTGTTTTAGAAACAAACCCTGTGGAGAGTTTTAGGAACTTCTTTCTAAGAAGCTCTTATGGAACAGATGTTTTAAAGTTGGCTGAGTTCTATGGAAACGTGTCGTTTCAAAACTAAATAGTATGCAAAATTTATGACGCTGGGTAAATTATAAAATAACAGAATATTCAATGAATTTAAAGATATAAATTGCATTACGTTTAACAATTACGAACAACAGAAATAAAATGAATTCCTTTGTCGTGTAAGTGGTCCAGGCAATTCCTATTTCACTTAAAAATTCCCTAGTATCAATTCCTGAATATTATTGTATTCGGAACTTTTTTCAAATATCGGAAACTTTTTAAATATTTGTCAATAAAATATCTGTTCCTCTTACAAAGAAATATGAATTTTATAGATACTGAAACTTTTACTTTCCAGAACTTCTCTATACCCGTGCGTTAAAAAGTTCCAGTAATTTTTTCGATTCCTGATTTTAAAAGAGTCTTCGTATAAACCGACCAGAGTTTTAAGAGAATGAATAGACGTAATTGCGGTGATTAAATCATTTAAAGTTACGATTGCTCGCGAGGTACAAAATGGAATCCGTAAAACAATTCTATACGCCGAAACGACACGAACTTCTCGAACGACCTAACAGATTTCGCAAGAATCGAGAGATCTGCAGATAAACGATTTAATTGTGACGAATCTGTATACAGTAAATGTTTACTGAAATATCTTACGTTATGGAATCTGAAATATCTGTACAATAATTCATTAAAGTGGTTCATATTTCAGTATTTTTCGATATAAAGCAAGCGAGTGTATTGTCATCATCACCTTTACATTTATTATTTTGTCATTCTTCCACTTTGGACACACCCTTTGGGAACACCTTCTATAAAGGCACCGACAAATTGTGACGAGAACTATGGAAACACAAATGTGTTTTACAGCAACTTAATCTTAAAATAACATTTAAACAAAACAGGTATGAATTACATTTGTTCAATACTTATCTGCGTTATTGACTTCTGAGACGATGCTCACATATAGCGAATGTGAAAGTGTTCATATAATAGATTACTTGAAATTTGTTAATTTAAATTATATATAATGCCACTAAATGTATGTACTTCCACTATGTGTACTTTTGAAATCTTTAAAATATATTTTGTTTAAACAACATCAAAACACATACATGTCTCGTAAAAACAGCAATAAAAATGTTATGAATAACACCATAAGCAACAATAAACACAAAATAATCAATGTACGAAATGAAAACAGTTACGAGCCGCCATTACTTAATATTATATATGCAAATTCGAAAATATTCTACCCGTTACTTCGCATATAGAAATACTCAATGGAATTCCACGTTCTGACATCAGAATCATTAAAATGCTTATTACAATACCTCATACGGTATTAATGTAAGTCCTATTTCCAGGTACTTTATCGCCGAAAATGCAAGAAGAATATTTCGAAATATTCTTTTGCTAAAATGAACAGTAATTTTTTCTTGCCTCAACCATACTTGAAAACTTTTTATTTACATGAATACTTTAAGGTTAATTAGGTTTAGGAAAATTAGGTTTATCATATAGGAGACTGAAAAACGCATTGTACAATGCTAATTTGACGAAGTCTTCACCGCGATTAAATAATTAATGTTCAATTCTTGTAATCTCTTGGCATAAAAACAATTTTTAAATCTGATTGATGTACTACAAACCTGAAAACATGTCGCATCTGCCAAAACCTGGTCCTGACACAAACCGAACGGCATTCTATGACGTGATTTCATCAGTCTGAACGGCTTAGTAAACCTATAATTCCATCGATCACCGTCATTCGTAACGCTGACACATGGCAAAATTTTTAAAACTGAAAATTCTTCCAAATCTGGCAATTGTTTATTATTAATTATTAATTCTGCCTGTTTTACAATTTTAATCCTTCGTTGACATGGTTTTCTCTTTAAAAGCGAATAGAAATAAAATAAATTAAGGAAACTTCTAGAAACATGTTACAAACTTTCATTTCATTACAATTACATTTCCGCAATATCATTAAAAACGAAAATAAAAATTCCAAATGAAGCAAATTTACAGGTGGCACGTTCGTGGTTAAAATTTGGACATTGACGTAACTGATACGGTAGTAACAGGGAAATATGCTTTTTATTGCTCGGTAAAATATGTACCTAATAACCTGAACTCGCTTTTAACTGCAATAAACTTTGTGTCGTTACTGAAAATACGCCATGGCGACGTCCGCATCCGGTTACGAATCATTTCAAGGGACGAGCGTTCCTACGTTGAAATTTATCCGTAATTCCATATGTATCGCCTTTTAATATTAAAGCAGACGAGCCCACAGATTTAAGATTCCGCAAAATCCTTACTTCTGCTTCGTTCCTACGTAAAGAAGGATCTGCATAATCGACTCTACAGGTAATAAATCGGCGAGTCAGCGTTAATCTTGCAGCAGGTAACTGATTTAATAAATAGAACACGTTGTACGTTTCCCAAGTATCCGTTTGACGTTTCTGTCACAATCTATTGCCCATTGACATTGAGTATTGTAATATTATCGTTACGACGCTATAATCTTCGACGACACCCTGCATGTACGTGTTAATTCACAGTATCCATTTTTAATGAGTGTAAATGGGAGCTCCAGATTCTATGAGGTGAGTGTTCAGTCCTCGTTGACTTTTTTGACGGTGACTATGGACTCCTCTGACGAATTGTCTGACGAATGACGGTGATCGTCGGATTGCCTGTTGCCATCTGTATCCAATATTTAAATGTTTATAACTATAAATGAAAACAAGATAACTATTTTAATCCATCTCATTTTTGTATTTCATTATGTAACACTTACATTTCTCCCGGTCTTATTGCTAAACCCTTGCTAAAACGTTCCTTTTGATACGGGATTGTTTTGATTCATTTTTCACATAAATAGCTCGGCAAATGTAAACAGCAAATTACCTCAACTGTAAAATGTGGAATAGGCATTACCAACAACGGAGCACTGTTTACGGCCTCATTAGATTTATGTTATCTTATCATGTTGATATTGTAGATCGATCCCGTCTATTATACCTTCTTACATCTCCGTGCATATTAAATTTTCGTATCATGGTAAACATTATACATATTTTGTATAGTTTACATATTTCCTATGTATATTTATAGGGATTATTGCAAGTTTCTGTGTTATTTAAGTATGGTAAAAATGTGTAAATACCCAAGATGTATTAAAAACTTTTCAAAACATGATAAAACTCAACGCATTAAACGAATGTATTTAAAACGTAACGTTAATATTTATTTAAACGCATTTTCGTTGTATTTTTGTGATGATTATTAGAAACGTAAGAGTATCAAAAATATAAATATACCTACATCGATAAATGATATTTATTGTTCCAGAATATTTATTTCTGAAGCAGTATCAATGTGAATTATTTTAAACCGAATTAGATCCTTATCAATCCTAATAGATCTGCCGAAATGTTTACCATCTTTAAACACTGAAATCTTTATCACAAAATTCCTCGAACTATCTTTCATTCACAATATCATTGTCATGCACACTAAGTATCTCTTTTACTGTTTGCACCGCATTCTTACCTTTATGAAACATAAAAATGCAATCAGCTTAAAATACATCCCATTATTCATCTTCAAGCCAATATAAACCGTAGAAATATCTGACCAAACGCGATGAGCTTTGCTCAAATTACACATTCAATTTTCAGTTTTCAGATTATTCACGGATATCTGACATTATTTATTGACCAACCCAATATTATGCGATGTTATTTGTAAACTATAGGGACAATATTACTTTAAAGCTTACGTCAACTTGTTATCGTCAAAAAAAAACTTGAATTATTTATCTTGCCAATTACACACATCTTTTGTTAGAAAAATTAATGTCAAAGTTAGAAAAATTGGGAACAATGAGGATTAATAAACAAATTATACCTAAATCTGCACTTCAAACAACAAGCACTCAAAATATAAGAAACGATCGTATAATCGATACATTTTCGGTATGTATTAAAAGTACTGTTTGTCTGTAGGGATGACTTACACCAGCATGACGCAGCTGGTCAGCGATGGCACGGGACCGTTACTGGATACTTACGAAACCTTGATGGCCGAGATCAAGCGTCTCCGGAAACGCCTGATCTGTCTAGAGTCGGAAAACGCGGCGACGAGCGTCAAGCTGAAGCAACAGCACCGGGAAGTGAAGCATCGATTAGCGGAAATTGAGATGCAGATTCGGACCGGTAGCTCCTGGAGCGTCGAAGACAACGAGAGAAATCGGGAAAGTAGCATTTAACAAGAAACAAGGCCGCGAGAGCGCGGCAAAACAAAAACGGGACGAACACGGTACTACATGGCGGATGCCACCGACAATAGGTAGACTTTTTTTGTCAACTTATTATACCTGTACTTAGGTCAAAGAAAAAACCAATCGAAATGATGGGGGACACTTTGATAGAAACATTGTGCTTCATTTCGAGCCATATTTGTGCGATTTTTTAGCAAATACAAATAGAATATTTTGCAACATCGATAATATTTTCTGACTCTGTTTGTTTAATTTTTTCTTTAACATTCAGTTTATTTTTTAGCAGTCACATCAACAGATGGAGCAATCGCACTTAACAGTTATATTACAATTATACTACTCTATTATACATTATAGTCACTCACAATGTATGTTCACATTATATATGTAAACATTCACCCAGTAACTTCAAGTTAAAATGACCTCAAGTTTTACAGGCTGAAGCTATCTGAAATCAATAAACAATTTTTTTCTAATTCCATCATTAATTTGGTGGATTTGGAAAATCAAGATTATAAGCTTGAAATCCTGAAAATCTTGAAAATATTTGCAGATACACCGCGGATGATCCAGAGGAGCCGGAGGGGGCGCGGATCTCCGGCCGATCTAGCGATACGAAGTCGATCGGCAGCCTTAGCCAACATTTCTTTGAGAGCGACGAGGACGAGAAATTCTTTGGCACGTGCAATGGCTATGCCTCGCACCCAGGTAGCAAGTCTAATCTGCTATTATGCAGCGAATGCGACCAGAAGTCTCGAACTTGCACGTACAGGCCGCAAACGCCAGGCTCGTACTTCAGCCGCTACGTCGAGGAGCGTTTCGATGATCAACAGATTCAAACGCCGGGAACATCTCGATCGTACAAAAGCCCAGTTCAGGTGTCATCGCCGGGACAGTCGTCTCATCACGGCGACCAGCAGATGGAGAACGGCCAAAGCTCGTCGCAGAGCTCGTTTTGCTGCGACCAGGAGTATCAAGTTCGGCAAGGCTGGTCCAAGAGTCAGGACGTCGACGGTCAGGACCACTACCGGGACAAGCTGCTGGATCAAGAGGAGGAAAGCGACGAGCTGTGCGAGCTTTGCCACGGGAACGGCCGAGAGCCTCAATGCGAGCACTGCGATTTTTCCAATGACGGTAATCTGATATGCTTCCGGTGCGAAAGCGATGAAGGCTCGTCGAACGGACGGGTATGTCCCCGCTGCGAAGCCGGAGATAGAGGATTGCTCGGAAAGATGAGGTCGCAGAGAGGCGTCGCGTCTTCCAGCGACGATGCCAAATATCCGGTCGATGCCGTGGTAAAGATCCAGGTGAACGACCAAGCAATGGATGGAGACTCGGACGAGACCACGGACAACGACTTGTCTGTGGAGAGGCATCAGCATCAAAGAAGCCCGGTGGATCGGCTGGATACCATCATCGAGGCGAAGGAGTCACTGCCAGTGAGGATGACGAAGAAAATGGGGATACAAAGATAAATTGAATTGCTGACGGCGGATGGATATTTCAATTACGTGCGACCAGTATGTATTTACTGGTCTGGTCTGTAAATAAACACGGGTTACGATCACCGCGATCGAGCTACGGAGCTTGCTGCCATGGAGAGTATTGTTGATATTAGGGATCGACGGTTTGATAGCAACACAGTTCTATTGTAATAGTTCCAGAGGAACGTACGATAGACGCATGTATCTGTAGCGCGTACTGTTACGATATTGTTACGCTATCATACTAACCCGAGCTAGTATTATTCGTAAAACACTCCTCTAACGTTTTATACTGTATGAATGGTTTTTTCTAAGGTTATCAGTGGATTTGACCGGTATCGTGCCTGTGGTAGATCTCCTGTGAAGAATCATGATTATGATCTAACAGCGATTTCAGAACCAGTTAAGTAGTTATTAACATTTTTATTAAATCAGTTTTATTTGTCTAGTGTATGTCTTAATAATTATTCATAACAATTAATAGATGAATAAAACTTTTTAAATTCGCTCATTACAATCACTACAAGAAATAGTTTAACTTTGACTACTTTTAACTTCTTAGTTTTCTTTTCTTTTATTTCTCTTTTCTGCTTCTTGAAAAACGAAATTTTCTAATTTCGATATGTAAAAGAACCTTTGAAGCATAAAGGATCTTTTATTATTTGCGCTTCTATTCTTCAAAGTACGAGGAACAAAAAACATAAAAGAAGTTAGACAACAGAGAATTAGTAATTTTGTAGAGAAAATTCGCCTTTTATAAACTCAATTTTAAACATTTAATTACGTTACGCTTTTTTGGCACCTTTAACAACTGTTGAAGAGAATACTTTTAGACACTTGGCATTGCTCATTATTCTCTTCCTCACGGTGGCAGAAATTCGCCACGATTTTCAAGATCTTTCGAGAAACTTATAACGGCACAAAAACATTTTTCAAAACTTTTTTTCCAGCTGCCTCTCCCTTGGCTGGAATCATTTGTTGCAACAACGCTATACAAATAGTAACCGTATTTACAAAAAGAACCTATATTTGAAGAATAAAAATTTGAAAAATTTTCACGAAAATTGTAAATAGATAAATCTGGTGCGATTACATACGAAGAATAATTACTAAAAGTTCAAATAAATTTCACAGCGTTGTTTAAAGAATAGAAATATACGAGAATCTTGAACAGTTTGTCACAGGCATCTGTATTCACGATTTTGTCCTGTAAAGCGTTTACAGTGAAATCGATACTACATAGAACCAATACAATAACTCTTTTAAATTGCTATAGAGTCACGATAAAAGTGATATACAGTATGCGTGAAAAATAATCGACCTGAAAAGATAACAGCAATACTCGATTAAAAAGCATTTTAGCTGCATGACATTGAAACAATGCTTACTAGTAAGAAATCCTGTCGTTCAATTACTTTCTCGTATCCATTGTAATTGAAACCATAACTGAGACTAATATATCCAGTTCCTTCGTAAATGCTGTAAAAGCCGAAATCAATACAGAGGTTATTTCAACCTTCACTTGTAATAACATATACACTCCCAAATAGCACACGCGTGCTATCTTTAATTTCTCGCGTTATAATTATGGTACAGGAAATGTGCCAATGATACAGAAAGACTACCTTCTACTAATATGTAAACACTATCTATATAGGAATTTCTACGAGATATTCTCTTAGGAAGAATGGAAACAAAATGATAGCACACTCAAGGTTTATTTTGATTTTCTTCAATATATCGCGAGGTTTAAGGAAGTTAAAGTGGTTAGTCGGTGTTCAGTGTTTCTTGAGACTGGTATCTGTCGCATTTCGTGATGGGCCGTGGTAAAAGATTATCTGACAGTGACATAAACGCAATTCTTATTTTAAGAAAACGAAAAGTAACGAATACAGAAATTGCGAAAGAAATTGGTCGAAGCAGAAAAGCTGTATATAACGTATTAAAAGATGTGGATAACTACGGTAAAAGGGAAAGCACTGGAAGGCCAGCAACCCTATCGCACCGTGACACAACAGTAATATAATTTGTGCTGCATCTAATTCTTGTGCTACTGCAAGAGAAATTTCTTGCAAAGCTGATGTACAAATTAATATTCAAAATGTTTGACGTGTGCTGCAAATGAGTAATATTGTAATTCTTGTTAATTGTCCTTTTCATATGATAGCACACGTGTGCTATCTTTTTCTTTAGGAGTGTAGTTTCATAATATTGCTTTGGCAAAATTTTATAAAGAAATTTATAAATGTTCAAGAAGTTAAAAATATTTGTCATAATATTGTTTATTTTATCTAACACATAGTTTGTATGTTTCACAAATATCAGTGAGAAACTTTCATCGAAATATCGATGAATATTTGCAGGAATTCTACCATAGTCATTCATACCCAAAGAATTTCTTAACAAATAAAACTGTTCTACATTGTTTAGTAAATCGTCTCTGTTTGTTTTTCTGTTATTGAAGTTTAAATATAAATTACATTTTGTCCATTGTACAAAATGTAACGAAAGTTTACCATAAAAACTGCTATAAGTAACAAAATTAATTAGTTTTTTTTTTTATTCATAATTACAGCTTTACAATTTGTCCAATGGACATTTGGTAAATTCGTTTAACGTGTAACTCATAGCACGTGGGTGACAGCCCCATTGAGATATCACCACATGATTGTCCTTCTTGTTTTATTAGTCGGTTACCAAATCCGAGGGATGCTTTCTTTTTAATCTTCTTCCTGTCGGTTTTTCGTACACTTTTACAGCAAGTTGGTTAGGGTGTGTTACAATTCTCTCCTTGTGTTTAACCGCGTATTTATTTACCTCTTCCGAAACCATTGGAATATTTAAGTCGTTTCGTATATCTGAATTTCTTAGATACCATGGTGCATTCACGATAGTTCTCAGTATTTTAGATTGCAATGCTTCGAGCTTTGATATATGGCTCTTCCCTGCCGTTCCCCAGAGGGGAATTCCATAGGTCCACACGGGCTTTTTAATTGTCTTGTAGATTTTTAACTTGTTTTCCATGCAAATCTTGGATTTTCGGCTAGTCAGCCAATACATTTGTCTTCTTTTTATTTTTGTTTTCTATTACCGATTTAATGTGTTGGTTCCACGTAAGCCTTGCGTCCAGATGTAAGCCTAGGTATTTTGTTTGTTTTGCTTGGGGTACTACAATGTTGTTCAGCGTAATGTTCGGTGTATTCTGTTTGCAAAGTGTAAACGTGACGTGGTTACATTTTCCAGAGTTTGCTTTAATTTTTTTATCCGCGAGCCATTCTTCTATGTTCCTTATGTGATTCTGTAATATGTTTACTACCACTTTCGGGTCAGGATGTGTAGCTATTATTACAGTATCATCGGCGAATGTCAGTATTTTACCTAAGTTTGTAATTGGAATATCAGCTGTGTAGAATGTGTATAGTATAGGTCCCAGGACACTTCCCTGAGGTACGCCTGCTT
>NC_135772.1:7757779-7808640 GCF_028453695.1 Augochlora pura
TACTTCCATCCAAACTATTTTATGAAATATTTATACATCCATCCAAACTATTTTGTGAAATATTTATATGTAGTATCTCAAATATTAATAAGTTCTATGACTATAAAAACAAATATGCAGAAAGATTTTTTTCAATAATGCAACATATCGTTTAAAATTTCATCGGTTAGACCCCATTTTCGGAAATATAGATACAAACCACCGATTTTAAAGCAAAATCAGTTCAGCGAAAACTATAAAGACATTTAGAAATAATAGCTGTCCGTAAGTATGATTTTTGAAAACTATGAGATATGTGATATTACATTTTTAAGAATATATTCTCATGATTAAAATAAATTTAATTACTTATTTTTTAAAATCGTCACGAAATTAACCATCATCAGTCGTCGGTAAATAATATATTTATTTAGTTGATATACTTAATTGTAACTAAGAGTAATAGTTAAATTTATTCGAGAGAAAAATAATTTAACATGACAATAATTTCAACATCTTGAGAAAATTACGATATCTTGTAATACACTTTAACTAATTATGAAATGAGAGCTTGGGGAAGTCTTAACAGAGCTTAATCTATTCTTTCTTGGTGCAGTAAAACTATTCACGAAGAAAATTGAATTTTATTTAATTTCAACTTCTTCAAGTTTGCTTGTAAGACTGTAAATTTGCATAAACTTCCTTCGTTATTAGAAATTACATGAACGAAGGGAGGAAGTAATTCCTCATTCCCAGCTCTCTCCGAGTACAACAAGCCTGAACTTAATTTCTGACAGATTGAAAAGTTTGAAGTATGTTATGCGGTACATTTTCAAAATTATAGTACAAAGATTTTCTTTCATAAATAAATGCTCTGTTACAATAAGAAAACTACACATAATTGTGGTTGCGTTCGACGAATTTTCTAGCATCACTAATCAACAACTCGAACGTTAACTTCGAAAAATGAAAAAACATTGGAAACCTTTCTAGTTTTACCTATTTCATAAATAGACTGCGAGTCTTCATGCAAATTCGCATTTTCATATGCCATTTTACGAAAATTAAAATTAAAGAAAAGTTTTCTTATTAACTAAAAAAACACTCATTGTAAAAATGAAATAGGAATGTAATTAGATCTTGTTAATTCCATATATATTAATTCCACATTACATAGATGCATAAAGACCTGCAGTCTATTCATAAAACAAAAATTGTTAATCTTGAAAATACCCTAATTACCAGCAGTTTGGCTATGTTTTTGGGGAGTGGAATATCTGAGTGGAAGGGGTTATTATTGATGCACTGATGCGCACGAAATAGAATAAGCCATCTTCTTTTCTCCACTCGTCAATTCTTCTGATCCTAAATCAAAAACTAGTCAGATTGCAAGGTATGAAGGACATTACAAGATTTGTTCGATGGGATTTAGATTCGTTTAAAACGACTTCCTTCGAGGCTTCCTCGTGCTACGAGGAGCAGCTTGAACCTGACTCATGATCCATGATTCTTCAATCAGTGTCACGCGCCGCTTTTAACGTTTCAGGGTGACTTATTCGGGGGCTTGAACAGCGGTCTACAAGACGGCTTACTTTCGAGGGCGGAGGCTTTGGCTGCGGATTTAGGAAAACACAACGCGGGCACCCCAATGCCTCTGAAGCATGACCCCGTCTCCGTCTACCACCATGGAGCCCATATGCCAACCCCCCATCCGAATAACCGGCCGCATCATCAGGTACATTCACACCTCTTTGTGAGTCCGCTTTTTTTGATATACATACTATACACATATGAATATTTTCTGCACAAACACGCGGTCACTATTATTCATTTTATTATTATTCATCGACGAGCAGCCGTTTTCTTTTTGCATGAAAACCATTTCGGTAATTGCGCGAACTCGATTGCGATAGTCTTAGAATGTTGAGGTCGATATCTCGTATAATTTAATATGTACTCTGTCTCGGTCTTAATTTTGCTATTTCATAACGTAAATAAAAGTAGATGTGCCACCATGTAATTTTTCATGGTACGGTTTCGATGTGATCAAGTTTTTGTTAGGTTTTCATAGATGAAAACTGTATTTGAAGAAAGCAGAAAAATATTTTTACTACCACATATTTTGTTGTGCGTCGTAACTATTATGTTAATAAACACTATTTCAGATGGAGTCAACCGCGGTTAAAGAGTAGACGTCAATTAAAAATCCTTTACAAAAGTGAACAAATTTTAAGGTCAATTTTCTCGAAAACGGAGTCCTGGATGAAGAAATGTTATACCAAATTTGTTCTTATATTTTTCACGTATTATCAGCCTCAGTTTGGTTGTACTACAAGTTCCGGCTCACCCTGTATAATATGCATTTGTAATGCCGAAATGTCTAATTTATGTAACGCTAGCAAACACGTATTGCTGTTATTAACGTTTGGGTACATGCGTCAATATGTAATAGAAATATCAAGAAATACTGGTGAACAAAATATGGTTGTCAAAGACGTTCTATGTATAAATTCTTTGCATAAACTTCACCAGTATGTTCCATAGATCCACAAATGATTTATGAAAAAGTTGCAACAAAAACATGAAATGTGAAATTGTACGTACACTTAATGTATGCATTTCAAACTTATGTTTTCCTTTGTTAATATGTATTCATTATAAACTGAATTGCCTTGTGATTTTATTGAATTTTATCCCATTTCTTCAAAAACTAGACTGAAATTACATATCCGTCTTCCACGCGTTTATTACAACTTCCAATAAAGTATTTATGGATATTTTACGAAGCTAATAGAATGCTGGTGAAAAAATATTCGTGTAACATCGTAGATAAAAGCGAGATCTAAGGTACATTTACGACATCTGAAGTACTTTTATAACATATTTTCAAATCACGAGAATCGAGGAAATAGATTGTATTTAATATAATCTTTAATATTTTTGATACCCCGAATAAATTAGTGATTTTACACTTTCAACATTCTCAGCAGGAATATCTCGAGAACTTTTTTCTTCGATTTGACAAAGGAATTATCTTGTGACCTTTTCTTCACCTAGTGCTCCGGACGAGATATGTCATAACCTTTTCTCCTTTGACTGGTGGAGGATAAAATATACCTCGATTTTTTTGGTCTTTTGTCTAGCGCGTTAGTCGAGGCATCACGGATCTATAATTAGTAGACTGCAGATTTTGTGCATTTGTGGAAAAATTGGAGAAATTCCAATGTATCATTTCTAATCTTAAAACGGTTAAACAAATTATCAACTTGCTGTTTAGTTTCAATTTTGTTCAATTGACGCAGATAATTTTTATTTTGCATGAAAATCCGCAGTCTGAGAAATAACGCTTATTTGTTCTGTAAAATCACATATATACATATAAGCTGTTCAATAAAAGCGATGTGTGTGTAATTATTGTTACGTATGATACTATATACAATGTTATCTGTCGAAGTCTTTTGATTCACAAAGAAGTAAATTGAAGCTTTCGTACACAATGATTACTAATCTATTTCTACTATACCAATTTCTTATCCAGAGTGTCAGAAACTTTTAACAAAAGTGTTACACTAAACAATGGAAAAGATTCATTACTGATCAACATTGGCAGTCATCATTGCCGTTCAGAAACCTATTAACCCTTTGGCTACGGCAGACTTTGGCACAGCCATAGTTTTCCGTTAGACATGCATTTCTGAGGAAGTATATTAAAATATTCAAAATATTGAATTCTGTTACATTAAACCAATATTTCTTGAAGTGAACAATAATATTAAGCTTTTTTACAATATATAACATAAATATTACACAATATGTAATTAATCAAATTTAATAATAAACGGGGGCGAAATTTGCTCTTGACGCCTATCGGCGCCTACTGTACCGGGGAGCCAACATGTTTCGGACGCAAATAGACGCCAACAGTAGTCAAAGGGTTAAACAGTTCAATCATCATCTCGTATGTTACAGAGATATAATAATTTACATTGTTCATAAAAAATGCAGTTCTTCATGCCATCGCATTTGTATACAATTATGTTAATTATTTCATTTTATATTTGCTCGTACTTTATCAGTAATAATTACGATAGTTACAACAGCTATGAAACTGATAGGCTAAAGGGATACAATCTACATTACAATGTTATTCATTTTATATCATATGTAATAACAATTATTACACAAAGGAATGGTTTAAAAAGTTCACATAATTTATGTTTTGTACCAGTACTATTATTATACTATTTATGAAATAAAATGAAATGATTTGCATGTTTCAAGTCAACAATAGTTATGCATCACTGTATTTTTATTCATTACAATAGCTAGTATATTGTTGCTAACTTTAACACTAATATATACTAATATATACTAATATAATATAATATAAACGAATATATACTAATATTATATTTCGATTAATACCGGTGTTAGTTGTTCATATTAATTTCATACTAATTATTATAGAGTCTTTTTCACTATTATTACAAATTCTAAACGAGTTCAATTGAAAGCTTCTTTTCTATAAGTGCACATAACTCTGTATTAAAAAATATTTTGTCACATCTTCAATATTTATTAATATTATAATTCGTATCCGCGGATAAAAACGCATACCAACCCATTGTCAGTAAAATTCATAATAATGTGATTAATAAAATACTGCAAACGGAATAAGACTAATATTAATGTCATTCCATTTACATTGTGATAGATTATGGTGTGCGTAAATGGACACCGGAGTATAATAATTTCATTAAAACTTAACAGTTACATCAACGGAAAAGCTTATCAATGAAATAATTATTGTAATAAAGTGCGTTTCCGAACCGCGCTAATGTTCCGCGAAATAAATGTAACGAATTGTACGTGAGTGGTTTTAAATAACTGAAAATAACTGATCATGGGATGCAATTAATTACATTTTTAATCACACTTTATTAACGTCGTGGACGGTACGTACAGCAGTTTTCATTCTCGTGCCTAAATTATTAATATTTTCAATATGCTCGTGAACACGGGTAATTTCATATCTCAAACGGGAAAATTTAATGCCTGATTACGTCAATAATAAATCAATTTAGCAGAGTATCCTTTGGTTTCGCGTTTTAAGATTTTATGCAAAAAGTAAACGTTCAATGATTAAAACAAACCACCAACTCATTATGATGGACAACTATTCTCAAAGTACTATCGTGCGACGAGTAAAAACGTGTATAAAAATTGCAACAACTTCTCTTCGACCAGGATATAATAAATATTTGCTTAAAAATTAGTCACTGGATAATAATGAGCGAGGAAAGCCGTGTCTCTGATCCAATTCAATTACAATTTGCAAGCCGTCGTTTGGGGGTTTTATGCTAATACAAGCAATCTGAGGTTCATGAGTGGAGGATAGTATAGCTGTAGGGTGAAATAACCAATGTGCAGCGACCCGGAATGATCTTTTCGAGCGTAGGGGCGTTGCTCGTGTATTATCTCACCAGTGGGACAATTCGTAACATACTGGGCGGAACGCAATCAATTTTGACGGAGTTTTGTTTGTGTTGTGCCAACCCCAGATACTAGCAAAAATACTGCACTACTACCATTACAAGATGCTACCGAAATTGAATTGGAAAGATCAGAAGCTAAGCGAACAACTTTTTATGGATTTTTCTGGAAAGGAACAATCTCCGGTTCTTTCGAGTATTTCATAAAGGCATCATCCGACTCAAAATCAAAATAACAAAACATATTTGATGTGAAATAATATTCCAAAATGTGAAAATTATATTCCTCAATTTTTCTCCGTTACATTTTCTTACTACCGCTAGTTCTTTATTTCATAACATTGAAAGTACCATGTTTAATTAAATTTTATCATTGAAATTTTTTTCTATATTGTCCCTTTCACATTTATCAATTGGAATTGCTGTTACTATATCGTATCTATACTTAAGAACACATAAAAGACAAAACTCTATTGCAGACAACTGCTCTTGCATTCATTTTACTTCTGTTCGTTAATTCGCTCTATTGCTCTACTACTTATCAGAAATAGTTGTATAAAAGAGCTTTGTTTTAAAATCAACTTCATATCACTAAATATACGCAATAAATATTACAATTTTTAAAAAGCTTGCTACAATATAGGCAGAAAAAGGTCAAACATTTTACAATACCGACAAAAATGGTTGAATTATTCAACTGAGGAACGTATGTGCCATACTGATGTATATAATGTGAAACAATATTATAAAGAGATATGTGAACAATATTACAGTGCTAATTATAAATTAATGGGAACACATGTTGCAAGCCTTACTTAAGTTAGGTGGTTTATTTAAAGATCAATATCATTGTTAAAGTAAGAACGATTCTCGAATGGCGAGAAAATCTCGAATTCCAAAGATACATATGACTAGAAATGATACCCAACAATACTTCAATAAACTTGTAGCAATAACTTTCTCAATCACTCGCACATAAACGCTTACCGAGACAACACAGAATCCCGGTCGTCACAAAAACAACAATTTCAATATTCTCTCTCCAGATCTTGATTACTTATTGATTTACGTATATGATTAATTGCCTCGAGTTCAGACGGATCAACGGCGACCAAATATATTGATAAAGAATCCAACAAGTTCATGGGAGAAATTGGATGAGCCTCGATCAAAAAAAGTTGGTCAACTGTAGATGTCGAGTATATGTGCTGGCCGTCAAGTGGACACGTATGGATCGCAGTTCTGGCTTCCCGCAGTGCGGTGGCCGGAACACCCTCTTCCCGCTTACAGCTAGCCATCTCGCTCTCTTCAAACCGATCTACACACCCGTACAGATGGTCAAACAGCAAGTGTCCCATAAAGTCTGTTTTTATACGCGAGGCTGACGAATTCAATAACGGCGATGTCCTACGGGCTCGCCTAACGCGCAACGTATTACGTTCACGGACGCATGTAACGAGTTTTGTATCATTGGCACAAGTGGCGGGAGCAAACGCGAGAGAAACGGAGAGGAATCGTTGCTATGCGTAAGAGAAAGAGCGATGGCAGGAGGGGAAGAGTGAGAGAGAGAGAGAGAGAGAAAGGAGAGAGAAGGAGGGAGAAATTCGACTAACCCTACCGTCGTGTCAGCATAATGATGAAATATTGCGAAGGTCTCTGGGGCCCTAACGTGTACCCTCTACCTCCGAGCTAGTCCCTCGTTCGCTCTATATTTGCCACCATCCTGTTTCAACCCCGTTCCTTCTTCCTCTTCCGTACAGCTTACCACCACCCACGGCCCTCAGTATTTCTGATATAACTATACTATTTCGTAGCACCCTCCAGACTGAAACCGTGCCATCCAGTTAGCTCGCTGTGCTGCACATTCCCGTGAGAATAAATGTTGCGTACATCAACGTCTCCGTACACACACGTGTCACATTCTGTTCACGGACAACGAATGTTCCGTAAGTGCACGTTCGCACAGGAATTAGGAGACGCCGGCAATTCTTTTAGCAAATTACACACGAAACCATCGCATAGCTAGAATTACGAAGACTTCGCGAATGTTTTTAAGACGATCGGGACACTAGCGTGTAGGACAGAAATTACGTTCTGTCAAAATATGTGGCTACAATAAGTAGGATTTGATTTCCCGAGAGCGGAAACATAATACTTTGATGAATGCGAAGTGAATGTACACTTTAATTGTTGTCTTCTGATTCATAATACTCGGTAAGATTGTCTTGTAAACTAAAAATAATGATTTATATTCATTTAGTATAATAGAAATATCTATAAATAAATTCGTCATTGGAATTGTGATCGAAACACATTTCATTGGTCAGGGACTGTGGCACTTCATGGCAAAAAAAATAATTATAAAACAACAGCTTGAATTTCATAACGAATTTGATAAGATCATGAAAATTAATTTGAAAAATCATATTCTTATACTATCGGAGCGTGCAATAATAATAAATTAACGGGTACATTTACATGCTTAATCTATGCAAAATTTGTTATACGAATATCATTATTGTTTTAAGGAGTCTACCATGTGACCATTACTTGACTTTGTATTAGTCTCTAAGATTCTAGGAGAAAAATATGAAGAGAGCTCATAAATAATTTGTAAGGGGTCGCGCACACTATGCTTACAGTGACAAACATGCTATGTGCTGCGTAATTCTGCATCTAGTTTTTACACGTTTTTCGTAGCTTCTGTTATATCTGTTTCTATAATACATCATTATATGCCAACATTTAATTGTTACTTTCATAATAGAATAAATTACTAAGTTTTCAAACTGATGAATACAAAAATCGTTTGAAAAAACATATTAAAAAATTGCTGTAAAAATATAAATAGCTCCTGAAACCTTTCGAAAACAAATGATTTTTTTTTACAATAATATCAGTAACATCTTAATTAGAAATATTATATAAACCATAACCTCCTTCATTTGAAACAATAAATTCGAAAAATATTATATTAGCCAACCGATACATAAAATCTTCCTGTTACTATCTAAAATGTCGGAGATATATTTTTCATTACTTTTACTATTTTATTTTTATATTAAAATTTGAGTAAATGTTTAACTTGTTTGCTAATAAACCACTTCGAGAACTATGATTCAATATCATTACCGAATCTATATAACGATCTCAATGGCATTAGATAGTTAATGTAACCATGGATTTCTCATCCGTCACTGAATTAAACGTGTATCTTTTTCGAATGTTCATTGAAATATTCAATGTTAATGTAGTTGTAACGATTCTGTTAATTATTCAATTTAAAAAGAATTCTATCTATTATACAATTCCAGTTTGGTGAACCAAAAAAAATTCTTTCTCAAGATAGCGTTATAAAAATAAATATAACTGTTCAAATATTTACGGAAGGAGATTTAAATAAGGAACAACCACGATCCTAAAGATAGCGTTAAAGTGTATAATATATAACATAACCTGCAGCTAAACAAGGTATCAATATTATTCTGCTACACAAATCATACGATCTAAAATATTCGATAAATAATTAAAATATTAAAAATTTTTCGAACAAACAACCCCTAAAAGATTTGGGATACATCCAGACAATGACGGCTACGCTTGGGAAGAATCTCAAAAATCGATTAATTTGGAAAAAAATGCACCCAATAAAACAATGAATAAAGTACAATCCAATGAACTAAAACTGAACGAATCTATTTCACCCTAACGCATCGGAATTTCAAGGCACCCAATTTAGTTGAAACCGTAGAACGTACCCAAAACCCAGCGCGAATTGAAAGTTTGTAAAATCTGTTTTCCAGATGAGTCACCCAGGAATGGAGAGTCTCGACATGTTGGATCCTGCAAATTCAATGACCACGCTGACACCGATGTCAGAGAACACGGGCGGTGGACCAGGTCATCATGCGGGTATCCATGGTCCCTCCGTGTACGGCGGGATGAACGGGATGATGGGACACCATCATCATCACGGAAACCTTGGCGGTGGTGGTGGCAGCGTGCCGCACCCGGCTCACCATCACCCTGCGATGGCTGCAGCCGCGGCCGCAGCTGCAGCTGCAGGTTTACATCCCGATGCGGACACGGATCCGCGCGAGTTGGAAGCGTTCGCCGAGCGGTTCAAGCAGAGACGCATCAAGCTCGGCGTGACGCAGGCGGACGTCGGCAAAGCTCTGGCGAACCTGAAGCTGCCTGGCGTCGGAGCTTTGTCGCAGTCGACGATATGTCGCTTCGAATCTCTCACGTTATCGCACAACAACATGATCGCCCTGAAGCCGATCCTCCAAGCGTGGCTGGAGGAGGCTGAGGCGCAGGCGAAGAACAAAAGGCGGGACCCCGACGCTCCGTCGGTGTTGCCGGCAGGCGAGAAGAAGAGGAAGCGGACTAGCATAGCCGCGCCAGAGAAGCGGTCCTTGGAGGCCTATTTCGCTGTGCAGCCGCGACCGTCGGGCGAGAAGATAGCCGCGATCGCGGAGAAGCTCGACCTGAAGAAGAACGTCGTCAGGGTCTGGTTCTGCAACCAGCGACAGAAGCAGAAGCGCATGAAATTCGCGGCTCAACATTGACCCGAGGGTGGCTTGTGACAGCAAAACTGACCCTATCAGTTGCCCAGTCTCGAGCCGAAACCAGAACCATTGACTGAGTTCCAGGGATGGCCGTAAACACCAGCGGATAACAAGACGCCGAGCGGTTGCATCGCTGCGGAACTACGACGACCGCCGCGCCGGATACATCAGGTGTTCACAACGGCCTGCACCGGCTACGGTACAGTCGTTCGTGTTCAGTTACGAAGACTGCAACCCTCGGATTCAAGTGGGCTGGAAACGGTGGCTCGATACTGTGGCCAAGCGGACTAACGTAGTTCACTGTCACAGGCATGAAACGAATATGCTGCGATCGTCACGTCAGCAACGTGATGTTCTCGACGCGTCTTTTGCGAAGTACTTCATTCGCGGAGAAACGTTCCCCGGATCATCGACTCGCGAGCTTCTTCCCTCGATTTTCGTCGTGGATCCATGAGCAATCGTCGGTCGACGATCTATCAAACAGTGTTTAGTGTTTCTCATGTTCACCCGGGTTTCGATTTATGCGATAGACTTCAACTGTTCACTCTTGCTGGAATGACTGAAGCGGAATAAACAGATATTGGAACGTTATACTTCATATTTCCGATTGATTGCTATGGAAATTTAAATTATGGGGTACACATTCGATGAGCAATCGTTTAACACGTTGACTGCCACGTCGGTCATATATGAACAACCCTTTTTGATCACAAACAAGGTGCTTCTATGTAAAATTTTACTAGTGTTAATGTAGACACCACTTCAATGGTTCAACTTGAACTTTCACTATTTTTTAGCAGTCAATGTGTTAAACTGGATCACCCCTTGGTCTTACGTTCTGTGTAGCAAATGTGCTCATGACAGCTGCTTTTACATCAATTTTTTAGAAGAAAAAGAAACTCTATTTACTTGAAAGATCAAGTGCGAATATCACGCTTGAATGTAAAAAGAAGAAGGTGATATTTTTTTTTAGTAAGACCAGGGAGTTAATATTAATTAACAAGATATAAGAGTCTACGACAATTGAAATAGTCACTAAGAAACAGGAAGCATTTTGTTTATAGTATGCAAAACTGTCATTCGAAGTCGGATAGAAGAGTGCTTGCGGAAACCTTAGACCAAAGCATCTGCAAAGTGAGATAGAATTTGCGAAGTGTATCAGCTACGATCGCGATAAAACCAGTTTACGAGCGCATCCACCCTCGCACCGGCTTATATAAACTCGTTGAAATCGTCGTTGACGCCGATTTCATGACCAAAGACTTCACGAATGTTTTTCAAATTGTTCTTTCTTCTCAATCTTAATTCACTATCGAAAAGAAATGTAAAGCGTTCATCCAACACGTTGAATGCGTCATCAAATTTACGTGAAGTATAAAGTAACTCAAGTAATATCTATCGTCTATCTTCTGGAACATGCTCAATTAACATGTCCCGTTAACGTGTCAGCTGATATTTCTCATTTTTGATCATGACCAAAAATAGAAGAATTCGCAAGCAAAGAATTTACATTCGCGTCGTGAACTGCGAAGTATCTTTAACTCGCGATATAATTGTAGTCTGTGCGGAAGATTATGCAAATTTACACTTTCATCGACGAATTCAAAGACATTGAAATCGAATATTTTCAATTGATGGAAAAACAATCTTTTTCGTTGCAAATCCATGAAATCATACAGTCTATAAGGTAGGACTCGACACCCGGAAAATCATTAGTTTGCCATAATTTGAAAGCAGCCACGAGGGAAGTTTTCGCGAACGAGGAAAAGGCAATCGCAACGAAAAGAGCGAATAGTCATCGACGCGTCTGGAAAAGTACAATTCGAAACATAAAAGTATAAAAGTACGTATTGTTATAAAGTCGACGCGTGGACACGTCGCGCCGAAGAAATAAGTGATATTAATCCTAATGAAGACACTCAGTGCAGTGTAAAAAGTGAAACGATAGAAAAAAGAAAGAAAGAAAGAGAGCACGCACGAGAGAGAGAGAGAGAGAGAGAGAGAGAGAGAGAGAAAGAGAAAGAGAGAAATGAGTGTATGCGTGCGAAAAAAGTAAGAATGAAACATCGAATGTTTAACACTAGGATAAGGTTTTTACTCATTGATTTTACGTTCACGGTACAGAACATCGCGTAAAGATACATCTGCTACTTCCAATCACGTGAAAAGTTTAAGAACAAACCTTGAGGATTACCATGAAACCTTTAACGCATTCGAAAACATCGATTCTCACTTTTCGTGAAACAGATACATTTCGTCGACAAACATTTCACCTTTCTTCACGCAACAAACAACGATTTCATTTAAATGTTCTCACGCAACAAAACATATCAAGGTTTAGATTTATAAAATAAAACGTCAGATGTGACATTAAGATACGATAACACTAGATTTTTATTGAATCGGAATCTATTTTAATTGCCCGTATCGACGAGAATGGAAAGTTTATATCTATTAACGTATCTATATACTACGTATGTGTAACAATGTATAAAAATCAAAGGTGCTATTACCTTCTACTATAGTTTATCATTTTACGAAAATTATCAACGACTTCAAGGTTTGGAAAATCACAAAAAAAAATAACTTGGGAGAATAATCTACGTTTTGTTATCGTTACGAACCGCACGCGTCTGTTCCAACACACGTTTCATTTGTGGACAATGTGTGAATGAAAATGATGCACGAGATTAGAATGAACGTAAAACAGAAAATGAGAGAAAGAGAAAGAAAGAGTGAATGGAAGTAAGAAATCATGACGAAGGAAGAAAGAAATACGAAAACGTGTTATGTAGTGATTTTGGACAATCAGTGAAAAGACTGTATCATATCATATTGAAGCAATACTGTAGTATTAGTCGACGAATTAATGAACTTTATTTGTATTCCACGTGATCGGCCGCGTGTTCCCAATGCGCTGGATAATTGCTTTCGTGCAAAAACCAAGCAAGAAAGAGAGAGAAAGAGAGCGTGAGAGAGACAGAGAGAAAGAGAGAGAGAGAGAGTGAAAGAAGGAAAGTGGAAGAGAAAACGGCGTTCGATTAGCTCCTCTACGAGACGAACCAATCTAAAAGCCAATATTTTCGACGATAAAACACGATTGTTAAGCGCATAACAAATAACTTCATGTAGCGACTCATATGCGATTGGGAGCGTGACGGATCGTTCATCGTATATTGAGAAATTGATCTTTCGATTCTTAAGAACTGTCCGCTGTACTTCGCGGCCTAGCGCAACTTATTTTTGTTCCCCAGCGGTCTCGCTGTCTCCCGCGAGACAACGAGACACTGTCAACGTGAAAATAAACGAAATCCTCGTACGGCTGTGCACGCAGGACCAACAATCACGCGTATGCGACGCTCGGCGAAAATATTCGAAGAAACTTGATAAACGAATTGCTTCTGCTGGAAAACGGGAAAGAAATGTTATAACTTCGAAACGGAAAGAAGCGTGCCAAGCGTGTCGATCACCGGGTGTTGCACGCGCGAGAACACGGTCTAATCGGTAGCTAATCGATCGCTATTGGTGAACCACGAATCAATCGCGGACTACAGTAGTGCCCATTTAGTAGTCGCAAACGTCGTCGTCTCTTTGGCTCGCTCGCTTCCCGAGCACAGTCAAAGACCCTGTGCACATTAGACGGGACAGATGCGTCTATTAAACGAGGATTACTGTACGCCCGAATCCCGTACGACAGACGACGGAAAACAAAGTGATCATGCTCAAATATTCACGTGCACCGAGCAATACCACGGGGACGTTCAGCAGAGAAGGCGGTATATCATTGTAATAGCTAAAAGTGAACGGGAGGTCGGTAGTAATTTTTAAATTGTACATACGTAAAAGGATAAGTATTTTCTAGAGCAATAGTCTATTGCCATTCTACTAGATAATGGAAGAAAATTCTAGTGCAATATAGAGTCTAACGATATTTATATCATTATTATTATTATTATTATTATTATTATTATTACTACTATTATCATTACTATTATCATTGCTATTATCATTATTATGTTACTATTCGTTATTTTACCTTGCTGCCTGAGTTCAGTATGTCGGTATCGTCGCATCCTATCAATTTGAAATCAGATTCGCGAGTTCGCTACAGTTGGGCTGAAGACAATTTTGTTTCTACCTTGTCGGAAAATTATTTTTGTAGACACACCGTGTGGCAAATTATACTTCGCTGATGACAGTAACTATCATCGGAAAGTTTTATATGTTCATTAGTAACATTTTCGACTAGCTACAATCAACTACAGACGTTGGTGAAGCTAAGTTTCTTAGTATTTCGATTCATTCACTTCTTTGAAGTATTACAGTGTCTCATGCAATTATTGTTATGCTTCGAAGTATATCGATGTTATTTGTTTATCTGAAAAACGAATTGGTACGTTCGCATCTGTTGTACAGAGTAATCGACTATTTATGTATTGTTGTCTCTTTGAGGGGTGATTCTACTGACCAAAATAAAAAAAAAACGATAATCAAGACTGACTAAGTTGTGGTGGAATCTTCGATTTAAAATTATTGACGATCAAACAATCTGTCAATGGCGATTCGTGAGTCAGGTAAGTGAGGGCGCAAACTTAAAGACGTACGCAATTATTTTCCTGAAATCTCTGATGCAAATACGCGACGATAACGCAACTATTTTCTCATTAATTCTCAGATATCAGTGTTTATTAATAATATAAGATGAAATTCTTATGCAATTGTCTGGATCGAGATTGTTTCCAAATTTCAGCTACGATCCTTTATACATTAAACACAAACCATTTCCAAATACGAATACATAAAATTTAATTAGGACGAAGAATACCGTATGCAAACTAATTATTAAAATTATTACAAATAATTATTAAAGGCTTTGTATACTAAAACTAATCACATTCGTCACAGAGCAGCAATTTTATGAATTTCAACGAATTTAACGTTATAACGATCTGGTTGAAAACATTGTGAAATATTATAATATTTAATATGAATCATCCCCCAAAAAGATGATCACATATAATTGAACATCATCAGAAGGTAATGAGAAAAAACGCAATATTCAATAATGAATATAGAAAATTGTATTGGACAAATTTCTTGGAAATGTACCTGTAATTCTTCTATTGTTTCTAGGATGAATACTTAATTATTTAATTTCTTCAAATAAACGAAAATATATTTCTTTCCATAAATTAACAATTTTCACCGCTTTTTCAAACAAGTCTAATGAAAATGGAATGTTCCTAAAAAGCAACGATATAATTAAAATGCTGCTAGTGCGACATTTCTACTTCCGTCACGCATCATTCTCTCAATTATCAGTTTTTAATTCAATTTAACTAATAATTGCACATATTAGTTATAGTTTTAAGATAAAATTTCGTTTGACGAAGCAGCTGTGCGAAACAAGACAGGTTGCTGATTTATTTACGTTTCAAGGTGTTTAATTGTTTGTACGTTTTCGATGTATTAAGTCTGCAACACGCTAAACAAATTTCGGACTACCAAGCATTAACAATGTCCTAATGTATATACCTTCGTTTACGTTTTCAATTCACATGAAGGAAATTGCTTGAAATCTATCAACTTGCTACTGTGACCTCATTTTTCGAAGCATTATACACGAAGTATCCGTTTCGTCTATTTTCGTAACATCGATACAAATCGTTTGGTCAATGTCACAATGTTCCTTCTGTAGGTTTTGTCATTCGACGCGTATCGACTCTGGTATTCAGACACATTTACATTTTGATTTGCGTGGAACTTCTTTTTGCATATGCTTTCAGAAAGTTCTTTTTTATCGAAATCAGACATACAACGGACGCGTGAAAAATGTTTCTCTTTCCTCGTGACAATTTGCTACGACGCGACGGTAAGAAACTTATTTCGTAACTTCCTCTATCAGACATGACCGAGTGTTCACACTGGAGGTAGAACATTCAAAAAGACGAACTGTTCTGTAGGTACTAAAGACAGGGTAACAAGCAACAAGTCATATCGCAGGATGCTTTGAATAGTTATTATTATCATAATGTACACCTAGGAGCCTTGCTATTTGGCGCGAGTAGGTATATGTGCCGTGTACATTTTCTTTTAACTAAAAAAAAACGGAATAAGGCAGAACTCTAGGTCACTATTTTGCATACTTGTATATAATAACCAACTACCAACAGAGGTACGAGAACCTTCTGTCGATTCAACGAGTTGTGATCGATTTTCTTATCGATCTGTTTTCTGATTCTTTCTCATTATTTACGCTTCAGACGAAATTCCGAAATTGACTCGTCGACAACGCGGCAAAAAAAAAACAATCGTTATAATTTCGTCGTGTAATATTGCAATAAGAACCAAACAGAATAGTCTCTGAACGAGACGAACATCGTCGTCCCGCGCGCGACACGAAACTGCAATCACGTTCTCATTATTCTGCGTGCCAAGTACTTCGAAGCAACAAGCAACGTTTACAATCTCGTAACAAAGCGCCTACAATATATTCCAATGCATGTACAATCCGGTAATATTCTCGAACTTAATGGTAAGAGGACATAATTGAACTTTTTACTCGTGGATAAATCGGGTGCGAAGCTTACGTATTGTATTATACATATATTCTCTATTTACAAGAACTCCGAGCACATATTTTACACATATATAGGATGATCCATGAGTATTAGTTGCCATTTCAAAGTGCGCGTAACAATCTAGGTTCGCTCACTTTTACATATATGACCAACATACGAATTACGTTTTCAAATTCTCATTTATTCGATGAAATATTGAAAATCTTCGCAGAAACACAAATGCAAGTGTCTATAGGGTATATGTGTAAACGTAGCACTCCAGATTATCTTGATTGTTGTTCGAAATAGACGAAAATGTCTGAAAATGATGTCTTTATTCATTCTTCTTATGCAGTTTCTTGTTTCTATCGCATCAGTAGAATCTTTCAATGACTTGATTCCTCAATCTAAAATTCTATAAATTCCTCAATCTGATTCGCAATTTATGATCGAAATAATTTTACTATATTTTTCGTTATAAATAGCTTTTCATAAATCAATCACTTTGAATTAAAGTGAAAATGATATTGATTTACATAATAAATGCTTTGTGACTTAATTCATGATTTTATTCAAAAATTCTAAATTACAAAATTGATATCAGCGACTATAGAATTAAAGTTCCATAATATACTGAATATTAAATTCACTCGAATTTCCATAGACTGTTATAAATATCTTGAGGTAGAATTAAATGTTTGAATTTGCCTAAAGAATCAAGTTTTTAAAAATAGGTTCACTGAAGGAAAGTTTTGGAATGTAAAATAATGTCAATGCGATTAGAATTTCCTCAGTTTTTCGACCAATTAATGGAATAGTACGAATGAAATAAGAGCAATAACTTCATCATGATTGATGCTTACTATGTAAAAATTACGCAGTAATCTTGTGAGATTAAAAAAATAGTGAAAGTAATTTAAAAGTACAGTTATAGTAACCTTAAATGTAATTGTTTCGATTAAATAACATTTATACGTGCATCCAATAAAACAGTTTTAATTAAATCAATGCGAAATGGACATCATTAACCCTTCCTTTGTTGACTAAACTGCACAATTATAATAGAAAGAATATTTAACGTTTATATTGTTTTGACGACTTCATATGATACAGTTAGGATATAAGAGTTGAACCAATACGAGTACTTTCTATGTAAAATCATAATTTATTTATACGTCGCCATTAAATGTGGTGCAAAATTGAGTCACAAGTATAATTATACAACTGGAAATTACATAAAAATAATTAGCACATAGTTTCTTTCATTTCTAACGGCGATATATAAACGAAAGTATCATTTTCCACAAAAAGTCACTGGTATCGGTACAACTTTGCTGCTATCTAAATGGATGCTATACGAATGGCATTGAGATTATATTTATAACTTGCACTGACATTACATTCATATTGTAAATCGTGTAAAGGTCACTCTTGATCAAATTTTTCATAAATTCAACAATGTGACTCTTGCTCGTACCAAGTACGAAGTACACAATGAAAGGGTTAAAGAAATGAAAGGGTTTCCATGGATCATCCTACACGAAACATATTTGCAAAAGCCGGACAAAGAAACCGAAGTTGCTCGAAAAGGTCGCGTATACCTACATGCGCAAAAGACGAAGATTCTTGTGTATATATATATAAATATATATAAATGTGTATAAATTATTCTTGATTTACGAACGGTCACACGCAGCAGCGGCGATAATTTTTGAACGCTTGACGAAAGCTAAAACTAACAATATAACCGAAGAGTATTATGTTGAAACGTACAATTATAAGAGGGGTTTGTATAAAGGATCTACGAGGACTACTAATTAGTATAAATAATTACTATCAGTAACTAGATTGAATGTTTGTAATAAATCTACAGAAGCCAAAATGAATTGTTAAACATAGAATCTTACTCATAGGTGTATGCGTGATCAGTTTCCAGTAGCCGCTCTTTTTTCGAATCGACAATTACCGTTTAGCGTAAGATCGTTTCAACCACTCTGCATAATTTACATACTAAAGCCCCATCCCCGTTGATTCACCCTTGTTTCGCGTTTTATTTAATCGTAAAGACTCTAACAGCGGCGGCAACGAGGAGAATACGCAAACGATTTTCAGATCAATTTAGAGAACGACTATTTTAAAACGACGAATTAGTAGAGGAGTGGGGCGAGAGGCGTTTTAGAAGCGTAATAATTATTCAAAAATCATAAATACTGTTTACATATCATAGCGAAATGGAATTTCGATACAAGTATACCCCAGCGACCACTGTTATTACAGCATTTGCGTGTCTTTCGTATTTCTAAACGACTAACGCCATTCGAAGGAACGCGCACTGTACACTTATGCGAGATGTATAAAAAACAAGAAACATTCTATCCTGCGTGCCATGTATTGACTATTGAGAGAACAAATCATAAATCGCGCGCAATTAATAATGCATCCTTCTTACGTTCTGTAAATCGTGAAATTTTCTTTGACGTTAAAACGGTTTAACAAACTATAAAAAGAACGAAACACGATAAATCATTCGAGTATAGTTGCAAGCGTTCCAAATGATTTGCTGATTTATTTTCTCAGAGATCATTGTATAGAAAACCAACGCAATTCGGTGATGAGAATGGTTCTGTAAAATAGGACAAGATCTAGTAGGATATATATTGTAAAAGTATCTGAACACCATTTATGAGTAAGACCGTAATTGACCGATATAATAATATAATAAAGACATATCATAAAGTATCAGTTTAATTGCCTGACATTGTAGAATTTCTATGTAAATATGTTGCGTGCAACTTGGATCGGCGTTCCAGGAGAATGGAAAAGTTGTATCGAGTAATTGTTTCGAGATAGATGAACGGCTCACCAAGCATTAGCTAATTATTGTTCGATTCGGGCAGAAGGCTTTCATTATTTGTAATCGTCGTAAAGATTATCACGAGTTTGTATATAATCACGCGTAACTATGTTTGTAAATTGTTATGTAATAATTAATGCACTAGTTAAACTTTATTCGCTTCGGAACCTGTGACGCGAGTCCGCTAATTGGTTACGCTGTCTCGCGACCTATCGTTCGTGTCGTTTCATAGCACTGAGATTTTTCTAATGTCGATCTACCGCGTACGATAGTTTCTAGGGATTTTCATTTTGGATCTGACTGTCGCGACGCACGTGATATTTTAGCAATCCAGCGAAACTAAATGATTATTCCAAAAAAAAAAGATCAATGTTAGTAATAAAAATATTAATAAGAAACATATCGCTGGGTGATATTATTTATTTTGTCACAGTGTTCGTTAAATACACATCTAACATAACTGTTTGCAAATTCCAATTAAATGCTGATGATTTTCAATATGTTAGATGTTGGTGTGCCTGTTAAAAACAGTTTCCAAAAACATATTATTACGAGGATCTAAAGTGTCAACAGGGACTTTCTCACACGTGATTAATAACAAAAGACAATAATACGTTCGTACAAATATCCATGAAGATTACTGATACGATGCACTTGTTAAAAAACCTCAAACAATTAGAACGTTCTCTTATGATTGATATGACATATAATAATAGTTCACAACAGTTCTTGATCTTGCCAGAAATTGTGGGTACCTACATATTTTAACCTATTCTGAAAAATTAATTTTCAAATTATACTTATACTATTGTTATTGATTCGTAATATTTCCACGTAAGAATTATGTCTCACAGATTGCTAAAACGTCACATTGCGTACGACGCGAAACCTCTTCAAACGAACAATGCCTCTAGACTATGAATAGACGTAGATGATTACGAAAGAGCCACTTTTATGAAGATAACAGTCTCTCAAGGACAAATGTGTCGTGAAAAGAAACCGATGTTCTGAGGCACGCCAAATTGCGCGCAATGTAAAACAAAGGAAAACGAATTTTCCTCCATACTGTACATATCATGTGCCATAACTCATTTACCATACTTTGTGTCCAACTTTGTTCCAAGTACCTATTCAACTATAAATATTATAGTATAATAAAGTAAACCTTGATGTTATTGATAAATAATTGGTCTTTCCATTGCATCCTTCTGTACCTTTAAAATGACAAGTTTTTCATTTGTTTGTTTATGCTCGTATGCGCATGTTTAATATTGGAGTCGACGGACGAGTACATAACTTCATGTTCCCTGCACAAATAATTGCATAATTTCCATGTTAATAAAATAAGAATTGTAGTATTATCCATGTGGATCTGTTTGGAAATTCTACAATAAATTTTTCAATTTCCCTTTAATTTAGTAATTTTATTTTTGTAGTACTTATTTTACTTTATTTATATAGTATTTATCTAGTCCAACCAAAATAATTTGGAGAAATTAGTTTTACCGTGAACCGAATGAGTGGGATTAAACAATCCCGGAAATCTTTTATTGTACAGTCTTAATTTATCATGTAAATATATACACATATTATAATGTAGATATCTCAATATTTTATTCTACACAAAAGATAAAAGCGTATTTCGAATCGTTAGTAATTCATTGTTCCAAAATACTATGAAAAAACAACTAAAAATACACATATAAGTAAGTACTTAATAAATAACGATAAATAAGAACATTACGCTACAAGAAATACACTTTCTATGAAAAAGTAGCAAGGTAGATGATCTTAGAAAACTCTTAAAACGTATGAATGTACATTTGTAATCTAAATAAGCAGATTTTATGTTACTAAAAAGGCAAACCAGTTCTCGATAAAACAAATGATGAGATATCATACGATAAACTTCGTTGTCGGCAATAAAAAAGGGCAGAGAAAAAAAAACAGAAAGATCCTGTCATATACAAAAAAAAATTTTATCATAACGCAATATATATTTATGTATAAATCTATACTAAATTGAAGTTTATATGTTAATGTCTTGCTGACACGTTTTCTTATCTAAGTATGTGTCTACGTATCATGTTTACATGAGCAGCAAGTTCAATGTGCGCCATACAATCACGTGCAATGTTTTTATTGAACCGAATCTAGACGCAGCTACATTGCGTGTCATATCGCTATCAAGTATGGTGCAGAATTATAAATTTATGACACGAACACGAGCATACCGTTGAAGAGATTATTTATCCAAATCAAAAAATCGCACTTCAATGCACGCTCCTCATAAAATGGGTAATGTTATCGCCACGACACTTGATAATTATCAAGAAACTTCATGAGTCAACTAACGAAGGTAAAAAGTATCCAATTAATACCATCATATTAATTAGGTTAATACAATTTTCTACGTATCATTTATAGCGAATGAAACTGTTGACTTACACAGTGATTATTCACTGAATTCCATGTACATAATTTTAATTATTTAATTTCTAGCTAATACAAGTAATTTATCAAATAAACATAAAAATAATGATAATTTATTGCTTCTTAAAATATTTTATATTGTTCGGTTAACAGTTTTACTTCTTAAGAATTCTGCATCTATTTTTTTTTATATTCACATATTTGTTTATACCTACGTTTACAAATACTAACTACGGAATATAATTTGATTAATTTATTATTTGTGTGAAGTTACTGTATTTTTAAAACAAATGTGCCAAAATTAAGAAAACATAAATTCACGAATAGATCATCAAATGAGAAAACCAAACAGTGGAATTTATTGACAAAAATATAATTGACCTTTTTTTAGGAACATTTATAATTATATTTATCACTTTTTGCTAACATATTTCCGAAGGTATTCCTTCCAGATACGTCATTTTTCCTACAGATCTTAACATGAAAATCAGCTGCTTGCACTATAATGTGTCAGACTTGTGATGAAGATTTCATACAACATAATCTACTAAATATGAATAATATTCATATTTTCTAAATCGAAACAAAATTTGATTTTTCTGTTATTAAAATTTAGGACTGAAAGTAAATGAAGACATACAAGAAAGAAAAATCGTTTCGTTCTATTAGAGAAATTAGGAAGTACGAACAAGTACTAATGAACGCTGCCTTGAAAGAAATTGTAGTGCAAGGGGTTAATTAGCGAAATCTAAGTAGTCGAACAACAATATTTGTTCACAAGGTCCAAATCGACCCAAGCCCCGCCGTCCGAGTGTTAATATCTCAAACAACCTCTAAGGGGTCACCAGTTCAAACCTCCCCAAAAACTGAAGTAGAAAGATCAAAAGTTCAGTCGGCAATCATGCACATAGTAGCCTCGTAGCTGCAGTTGTCTGGAGTAACCTGTTACAGTGCCATAAGAGAGCTTGAGAAGGAAAAACCCGCGAGGGAAACGAGTTTATAGTATCTGCTGATTAATTGGTACTGCATGTAAACACCGTTCGGTACCTAAGGCTTGTTTGCCTGTGTATACACAGCTCATAAGGATGGAGAAGTATATGGGGGTCGTACAATACGCGAGCATACGCTGACACACCACACTCGTGCACTCAAGCCCGAACATGTGGCAGGCGTGCCTAACTCATGTAGCCTTTGTGTTACAAATCATGTTTACATTATCGCTACACTCGTACGGTACGAACCGATGCACTGTGCTCGCACTCGTTCTCAATGACCCAATAGCCTGGGGAAAACGCGCAGCCAATTTACCCTCGAGCTGGACTTGATTAGTTTAGTTTTTGGATTTATTAGGGCCGACACAGTTTAACCCTGAACTGCCTGGCTCCTGGGATTCGATGGAAATTCTTTGACCAATAATAGCTTGAAAGAAAGAATTCTTAATTCTTCAGGACATATAAACGAAGTTATGGGAATACGTCAAAATTCACTACCGTAGTCCAAGGTCAGAGGTACAGAATAATACACATCATCACCATTTATAATAACGATGATAAGATATTAATGAAAAATTAATATGGAATAACAATAGCGATCCATACTAAATCCGATATCAGACCTTATGTGAATTTTAAGTTCTATTTTCAGAGTGAAGAACAAATTTAGCTTATCAACGAGAAAATTCTATATGGTAGAATTAAAGTATAATGCAAAACTCATTAATATTTGTTAATATGTTCTTGTATTTTCACATTGTATGGATGTAAGTATCATACAATCATAAGCGATTAATTTAATGTAATAGTAATGTGACATCCTCATAATTGTTGAATGCTAATTTATTCTACAAATATTATATTTCAGAAGAACATTTGCACACAGGTTGGAATAGGGTAAAAACAAAATATTGTTCTTACTAGAACTGTAACATTCGATAAGATAGTAAAAATGGCCATTTTCGGTTCTTCAATGCCTTTTCAACCAGTACCCCTTTCTAAACTATCGTGAGAACGACATGCGTTTAAAATCGTATATTTTATTTAAACAGTCAACAAGCTTTATTGTCCACGAACGTTGTAATAGTGCGACTGCAAACAATACAACGTAAATTAATAGAATGCTTCACCTTGCGCAAATCTAATTTCATATTAATGATCAGACTGTTTCACAAACATTCGTCAATGACGGCATATATTATCGGTAAGTCATAAAATAGCACGAAATATTGTTAGTAACAACTGATTTTGTTACAGGTGTAAGAAATCTGCGTGCTTTTTCAGGTTGACTATCACGTTAATGATACGTTCTTGACACAATTTTTTGTTGAAATAAAACAATTTAAACAGCTGGAAACTACGTAAAATATTTACTAAAATGATAGTCACTATCTAGATTTTACATATTTATGACAAAAATGAGTGATTGCAATTTGAGATTAGAAGAATCTGTTATTATTTAGTAATTATTATTTGTTAATATCTCTTAAGAATCTTTTAAGAATCTATTAAGAATTATACATATTAAGAACTTATACAGATTAGATTAATCTATTTTCTAGTTTCAGTTTATTGAAATTATTAATAAGAAAAGAAACTATTTTGTTCACGTTTGTTATAATTGACACTAACAACTTTTATTGTGCACAATTTCTCAGTTCAGGTTATATTAAATATATAATTTTGTGGGTTCAAGGTATTAAGTTAAATAGATATTAAGTTACACAACTCATTAATTAATTCAAATACAATGATATTATTTTTGTCAAAGTATTTGCGCCCAGATCCTGACTTTGATGGTAAAGATCGCTAATACAGGGCAAATCATCTAAGAACTTGGCAATACGAGAAGTCAACAATACGTCCAGTTCACAACAGTTCTAAAACACCGTGAAACTTCAACCAGCCTGTGTTGTGAAACATCAAATAGCCTGTGAGTACTGGACTTCGATACAGAGATTTGCTTACTTAACCCCTTGCACTATTATCAACAAGTCAGTCTCATGATCAAGATTTTACACATCCTCTAGTAAATACTATTATTCAATTTCTTCTAGACGCAAACATAAGTAATTCTAATACTGTAATTAGTAATTCTAATCCTGTTTAACATGCATATTACAAATGTCCAATGAATATCAAAATAGAGGTTGTGAGCTATACTTAGCTTATATAAGAGCTTGTACTAAAAACTTTGAAGTTATAATTGGTGTTCAAAGACAGCAACGAAGATCGTAAACCCGTGATGTCAAACAGTTCATCCTTCCGTTATTCAAAAACCATCTTTTCTTTCTTTTCACTCGACCTGATTGTTCGTAAAAGAACGAGCAGGATGTAGCATGCAAAAAACGCGAAACAACTTGCCGTTTCAAAATTCTCCGTTCCCGGCAGCTTTCCGCCTATTTCGAGCAAGTATAAACCAGCGTTACGACATCGCGGCGGCAGGAGAGGAATAAAAAAGAATAGCACTGCAGTTGTAAGTTTCCAAGAATACCGGGGAACATTACGGTGCGATCTCATCATAAAAGTTATGGCTACACAATGACAAGCTCATGAATGATGCACTGCTCGCGGAATTATCAAAGTTATGTGACATTGTTCGGCGGCGAGACTCGTGGTCCGGCACATAAAGGGCTTCGTGACACGCGAAATTGAGCAAAGGGGGCAGAAGCTACCACAGGCTAGAGACCCAGACCGAAAGAACCAGTCCGAACGGCGGGACGGGGAGAACAGAAAATGAAGAAAGGGAAAGGAGGCGGTTAGAAATAGAATGGCGAGCAAAGGATAAGAGCAGGAAAGAGAATAAAAGAGGGCGGAAGCCAGGGAAAATATCTAAGATGTCGTGACAGTGAGAGGTCATATATAGCATGCTACCGGGGCCGGTACAGCAGATATAACGGGCGCAACGCAGTAGTTGCCGACGCGAGACCCAAGCTATGCCGGTGAATTATACATGATACAGAACACAATCACCCCTCTCGACCTTCCTAACTTGTCCGAAAACCGCCTCTCAGCTTCCAACTGGCCGTGCCCGGATGCCGATACTCGACTATCTCCTCGCGCCACCGACATGCGACACCGCGGCCTGTCGACCACCCATGCTTTTCACCAATTTCCGATCCGGTTTGAGAATTTTTATCCTGACTAATCGACATTAATTGCACAGACACTTCGACTTTAACATCACATGGTGGTAGCTTTCCGAAAAAGCTGGCCAAAATACAATTTCTAAAGTATTGTATACCCACAGCAAAACGCTGCTATTGTACATACAGTCAGTCCCATAAGTATTCGTACACTCATTGCTTATAAGAGAAATCTGTTGAAATCAAGGGATGTTTGTAAAATTTTGCAATAAACTTTTTATTATCTTATTTAATATTTTTGGATGCGACGGAAGCGGAAAAGTTTGGAGAAAGCCTAATACAGAACTAAAATTAAAAAATGTACAACCAATTGTAAAGCACGGCGGAGGCTTGGTGATGGTGTGGGACTGTATGTCAGCATCCGGAGTGGACAAACTTGTCTTTATCGATGGAATTTTGGATAAGATAAAATATAAAAATATACTCGAAGAAAATCTGCACTCATGTGCGATTAAGCTTGGTCTGGAAGATGACTACTATTTTCAACACGGCAACGACCCGAAGCATACTGCTCAGATTGTTCGCTAGTGGATACTTTACCACGTTCCCCATTTATTACATACACCTACTCAGAGTCCAGATACAAATCCTATACAAAGTTTATAGCCGGAAATAGATAAAATACTACACGAGCATGAAATTTTCAATAAACAAATGCTAAAAAACAAAATTTTGGAAGTTTGGAATAGTATTGAACGAAATATCACATTAAAACTGGTAGAAAGTATAGCAAATCGATTAAACGATATAATATGGCATAAAGGTGGACCCACTAAATACTAGAAAATTGATATAAAGTAAAGAAGCTACTCTAATATGCGATTTTTTGACAAAATCTACACTGGTACGAATACTTTTGTGGACTGTTATTACGTACCACGAGGAGTAAAATCAATATATTTTTGTTATTAGTTAATCAATTTTGTTACAATTTACTTATCACTTACTATATAAGTTACTATCACTTAAACTTTATACATGTGTTCATTCTTTATAAAAAGTTTATTGCAAAATCTTACACGCGTCCCTTGATTTCAACAAATTTCTCTTATAAGCAATGAGGGTACGAATACTTATGAACCTGACTGTTCGTATATTGTATACATTGCAAAGCATTAAATGTTGTTTGAATTTTTTCTATATCGTACATGATTACTGAGATACAATATAGTTCATCGAAGTTGAATTCTCGTACTTCGTGGTACCTTAACCAGTCAGCTGTTGCAATATCATTGAAAAGTGTGTACTTTCATTAAATATATGATTTAACAAAGGGTATAAATGTATATCCTTCTTAAATAGTTAGCTGTTTTTGACGAGTTTACTCGTATTGAGGAAATGACATTTTGTGTTATGATTAGTATACTCGACGAAATCCATATTTAATGTGTCAAGCTAATGTTTATCTTTAATGAAACCATTTGTAGAACATTTTACCATTATAATGTATATTAAAAAAGGTGAACTTTGCGTGAACAAAAAGATGAAAGTAAAGTCGTCATGTGAAATTTTAATATAACTAATTATATAATTATAATCAAATGTCGGAAAATAATTGATTGTGAGAAAAAATAAGTTGAAAGCAAAAGTTGTGTCAGTAGTGCCCGATTTTCCATTTTATATTAAACTTAATAAAAATACAAAGTAATTTCTACGAAAAATTCTTTTTTAAAAAATGTTTAAATATTAACGGAAGTGCATTTGAATGTATTCGAGCAATGAGTAAGCTTTGTACGACCTAAATCGTGGAAAATAATAAACACTTTAAAAGATATATGACATTTCAGTTTTCATAGAACCTCTGCATATTTCGTAGACAATTTTTATAAAAAATTTTAGACGGATCAAACTCGTTTCAATTATTTGTTATTCAACTAACAGGTATCCGGCAAGAGATTGAAATTTTTAGTGAGTGCAAACACAAGTGAAATAAAAATGAATAATCCGCAGCCTCCGAAAAATTTTCTGGTTTCATGTATTGAATAAATAAACGATTGGAAGCGTTTGGAACTACGTCACCCATTCCGTCAATTTGCTAACGAAAATTTTTAGGTGCCAAACGCGAATCATTACGTTTGTTAAATGTATCGAGTTGTTACTACTAATGCAAGCACAGCCGGTTAAATATTATCATAATTCTGAATTTCTGATCTACCTATGATTCCGTTGTTTTTTTCAATCTCTGTCTGTATTAATTGAGAAAGATGACTTAATTTACAATTAGTGTTTACTATTAATTTTCTGCAATTTTTTCATGTCCTTCTGATGTGTCCAATACAATTCTTTCATTTTACGTATACTGAGTTATACAGTTTATCATATAATCTACAACAAAAAAACCTGTCTTTAAAGATAATGATATGATAATTTCTCACTCTACTTCTTTCTAGATAATATTTCGTGTCAGTGTATCGCATGGACTTTGTATAACTATTATACATTTTAGTATTAAAACATTCTATTGCCCACATAAATTAAAATTAAAATTGTGATGGCATAGAAATAAAGTAAAAATTGTAATTTTAATAAAAATTGCATCCTTAAGCGTATAAGCAAGGCGATAAATCATGTAAATTGTAAATAACTTTTGGAACGCGTGCGCCTGTGCTTTCGACATTGCATTTACATCAGTCACGTTCAAAGTCGTTGACGTATAAAAAAGGGAAGCAAAATGCAGTTCGTCGGGTGTTGATTAAGTTCTACGGGTCCAGCAGCGACTGTTAATTTCTGATCTCATATTTAAGTGGAAAAGAGTTCGTGCGACGCAGACGACGCGCTTTCGTATTTTTACGAGAGTGCTAATGGTGTCGAAAGACCCTCTCTCGCCTTGACGAGAATCTACCCTCGCCTTCCTTCTCCTGTCTTAATTGAAAAAATATGAACTTTCTTGTCGTCGCCGGAGAGTACTTTGTTCCCCCTTAATACCACCGCTGTCTTACTTGCCGCGTTATTATAAAACATTGTAGTTTTCCGCGCGAAAGATTAAGCTCGGTTCTCCCGTGCCATAAAGGAAAATTGATTTAAGTCGTCCCGTAAAGAAAACAATTTCACCCATGCTCATTCGTACACTGAATTCTTAACTACCAAGTAATTACATAATATCCCAAAGTACTATTATAAACGGAAAACAAAAATTTACCGAAGACAATATGTTTGTTCGAATAATATGAATGTACCAATGTTACATTAAAAATATTTCTCACAAGTAACAGTACATTGGAAGAAAGTTATGGAAGGAGTTATATTATAACTGGGCTAAGAATTTTTATGAGAGATAATAAAATTTTCATTGCTATAAACAGGTAGGAGCGTACTCCTTTTTGAAATTTGAATTAATGTAATAATATTCTTCATGTTCTTCTACTATCTTTACTTCTCTTCATTTCTATCACAACAATTATTATAAAATTATCATTATTGTAACTTGAAATACGAGTAGCTGCAGTGTTATAAAATACTACTATTCTCAAGTACTTTTTAAGAATACATTATAAGAAATTAGGTGTATTTTGAAAAATATACATGCGATTCTAAATAACCTGGTATCGAATAAAATTCTTAAACGTATAGCATTCTTTTAGTTAGTTAAACTTACTTAATTACTAAACTAACTTAAATTCACAGAGCATTGGCTTCGTTGACATCCTTACCAAGTGCTTATCTAACAATAAGTATTACAAGCCAAATTGTCGACTATTTCGAAATGAAAATATACACGATCGCTCAGATACCACTATAGATTTCGATATTCAACGTCAGACTATTATTTAAGGAGGTTCTTAAAGTTAATCCTAAATCCCAATTGCTGTGACGGTTAAAAGACGAAGCGGCGCGGCAGCAAAAACACAACCTGGTCTCCGCTAATCAAAGTGTTTGTCTTGGCTTAATCCTAGCTTAGCGGAGACTTAAATATTCCTTGTAAACTTCAGTCCAACGTCGGGGATTACTAAATGGGAGCAACGGAGGGTCTTGTCTTCGACTTAGCTAGAAAGTGCCAAGCTTGGCTGTAATAGGATAAGACCGCCGAGGAGCTTTCTTTGTTGGTTTACGTACAAAGTGTGTCATGTATTGCTAAAGAAACCATCTCCGATTTTTTGCAAATATATTCATTGAATGCATGTATTTTCATATCGATTTATCCTGCTATTCATTACATTCAAATTATTCAATTGCTATGCATTCAATTACTATGTTTACTCTGATATGTGTGAAATTTATTTACTTGAAAAATGAAATAAACACAAAGAATTATATTGCGTTGCAAAGCGAATCTGCGCGGCTGCTAAAAGTATTATGAACGTACAGATATTGAATTATATTTATAAACTGCGTATCTTTATATAAAATTAGAATGTTTTGCTTCAAATTCTAACTTCGAAATAGTATATCGATATTTTTAAATTTTTGTTATTTTTACATTTCTTTCAATTTTAAATACATAAAATCTGTGTTTAATAATCAGTATTTAGTATCACTGATTCAATTCTCTATCTTTTCACGATTTTCTGAGAAATTAACGCAATCTTTAAACATTGTAATTTATTACATGTTATACTTCGCAGCGTAGTAAAATATTTCCTTACGATATCTCGTTTGGGAGAACGACCATAAAAACATATGAGAAAGGGAGATTTTTTTAAATACTATTGCTTTATTAAGTCAAGAATAATGTGTAATGATCTACAACAATTACAAGAGATGTAAACAATGATAAATATTTACAAATATTATTACCTCATTAAGTCAACAATAATGTAATAGATAAAGAAATATTCGTATCGATACGAAGCAATGATGATAATGTTATATGGCGTAAATACCGCGTATGATGTAGCGTAAATTATATTAATTTGAAATAACAAGGTATCATGAAGAGAACTCATTTCGTAAGAATAATAGAAGCACGAAATTAATTACCCTACGAACAACCACTCATGACGAAGCATGGGAAAGCTGCGTAGCTGATGGTATGAACTGAAGGAAATGGGAGGGTGACAATTCACAGTGACGGACATTTGACACGCAAGACCGAAAAATCGCCATATAATTAGTCGCGATACGCGACAATGACGCGCATAGACACGGCAGAATTTGAGTAATTTCAGGTTGTCAAGGTACGATGCCACGCAATAGTTGGTGGAAAAGGTTGTTCGAGCTATTGCTTGTATATTTACCATAAATACTAAAAAATTGTAAATAAATGACGTGTTTCGAAAATGTTTCGCAAATCACGATTTTAACACAAAATCTACTAATAATCGTGACTGGTGTTATTGTTTCACAACAGTAAAAAAATTGAATTCATCTTGATTTAGTAATGTTTTTGTTTTGCTTCGGTAATGTAATTTACGTAAGCATTTCCAATGAAATAATCTTCACAGTTTGTAATATTCTAAAATAAGAAACCCGTAATTTTTACTGTGGTAAGTTTAGTGTTAAAAATATTAATGATATGCTTCAAAGTTGATTACAAAATGTTGAAATACCACTTACCTTCGCGGTAGTAAGTAGTATGCCACATTATCTGCGAATGTTACACAAATTGGTTAACACTTATTACCATTTTCGATACATTCATTACTATTATAGTTTTGTGCAGTAATAGTGTATAAATATATAAATAATTCTAGCATAACTTGTGTACATTAGATTATTACCTTTCAGGATCAATTTAATGTTACAGGAGAATACTTCCGGGAAAGTCGTTTGAAAGTCAACTCTTGTATGCATGTGCAATTGAATTTGTTCTTTTGCTTAATTATTCACAGCAGTGAAAATACGTCGATACCTTGTAATCGTCGTACTACATTATGTACTTCAAAAACAACTGGTTTTTCTCATTACATAGCTTTATAAAAATTTACGTAACTAAAATAACCTCCGCAAGATTCTAATGGACGGAGGTATAGTATATAAGTATAGTTATAATATATAAGTAATAATTACATAATGAGCTGAAATAAGTGACAAGAAAAGAAGAAATGTACATGCGTTTATATTGAAAGCTTAGTTAACTAATATTTTATCATCAACTTTAAACCCTCCCTCTCTGTTTCTACAATTTGCTGTTTATTTTAAAAAATCAGTGGCTCTCAGCTCTGATACATGTTATAACAATTAAACTTGCAGCTAAAAGTACATAAATATAGTAAAAATAGGACTAAAACAGAGAATGACTCGTACTCCAAGAAGAGCTGCCCATAGCGAGTGATAAGGGTTCCACACTTTAGTTTCGCGACGGAGGAGACAGTGAACGGTGATTGTTATAGCTTCCGGCAGAATCTCAAAGAACGCAATGCGATACGCCTCGGAGACCTCTTCAAGCATAGAAATTGTTCGCGATTCACAAATCAATTACAAGCTTGATCCCATCCCTGCAGGTTACGGTTCGGCTGTGTAGACTCGCGAGACGGTTGTGTAGGAAGCGTATTGTTGTACCATAGAGAGACGGTATAGCTCGAAGAACCCCACCTACCCTAGCCAAGCTCACTCCCCGGCGTGTGCCTGGCTACACACGTTAAGAGAACAGGAGAAGTGTGTATGTTTTGAGAGCGGTATTATATCGAGCATAAAGAGCGGCCTCGTCCCAAGGGAATGCAGCGTGTGCGTGCTTGCATGCTCTATTCGCGACCCCCCCAACTTGGGACAAACCCCCTTCTCAACGACCCTCGCAGTTCTACCTCCTCTTCGACCCCTTCCAACTTTCCTCGCTCCGGTACAAGCGTCCCCCTTTCGGTGTATGTGCCATCACACTGACTCGCCCCCCTAACCACCCCAAACCGCCCCCATTGCCAACCTCTAACCCGACGCCCTCACCCTGTGCACCCTCGAAATGGAACCGAACAGGTTGATAATCTTCGTATAATACAAAAACTCGTACAGCCACCCTATGTTGATGCAGTCCCGCTCCCTTGTATTCTTCTCCTAACCACTTCAAATCGCCCGACTGTATCTCTCTGTGCCTGTCGTCTTATTAACACGTTCCTCCTTGTGCCTTTGTACCATTGACCAAAGTCGCGTGTCTTAATGACACTTTTATTGACAGAGCTTTCATAGAAACCACCAAAATCTATGATAACGATCACTAGACTGCGGTCTTTTATAAATGTATAAAATATGCAAGGAACGTATAATACTTATACTTGTAAGATATGCGTGTTCATATCAAAATGTTCAACAGAGATTTATCGCGTATAACATTATTTGAATTGACGTAGGTAATGGGTGTTTAACAATTTCTTCTTAATTAGTGCTTTATTTATGATAATCGTCATGATTAGTATCACTAAAGACAGTAAGAAGTTCTTTGTTTCCATGAATGCCTTTATCCATTGAAAATAATATATTGACATTCCTTGAATCATTCAATCTACCGATGACTTATTTCTTTCAATCCTGTAATAAATGTATAAAATTTAAGTAAATCATATATACTCATTATAATTATATATGTATATACTGATTAAATATTAAAGCATCAATCTATAAATAAAAATGTATATTTTTCGAAGCAGAATGTGCAAACGATATTTCATTACGCATAAGAAGCAAATCTAAAACTGTATAGTAAGGTGAATTTGTTTATAAAATGTAAAAAGTAATCCCTTCAAGTAATCCCCGTCCGATAAAACGCACTTTTGCCAACGCTTTTTCCAGTCCTCGAAACAGTCGGAATAGTCTTTTTCCGGTATAACCTTCAAGACCTTCTTCGATTCGGTTTTTATCTCCTGAATCGTGTCAAAACGGCGTCCCCGCATTGGCCTTTTGAGTTTGCTGAATAGCCAGAAGTCGCACGGAGCCAAATCAGGCGAATACGGTGGTTGCGGAACGATATGAGTCGAATTTTTGGCTAAAAAGTCGCGAAGGACCAATGCAGTATGACATGGTGCATTATCGTGATGACTTTTGGTTGTTTACAAAAACACGCGTAACTCGGAGATAATTAAACCTTTTGACAAACAGACGCTTGGCAAATGTTATAGACAATCCTACCAACCTAGGAAAAAAAATAAAAAAAGAATAAATAAAGAATTTACATTTTATAAACAAAGTCACCTTGCTTTTTGTTCATAGTGTTCTGTCTGGCAGTCTTGAAAACAACATTTTTTTTTTAATTTTAAGATATGGTATCCTGGAGTATAACAATAATGTGTACAATCGTCAAATAATAACTCTTCTAAGATCATAAGGTGCTTATTTCAAATATGTATGAGAATAAGGTGAATAAATCGCAATAGTCGACGTTTTAACCCTCCATCTACTGTGCCGGAGTCACAGCGAGTTAAAGTGGGGAGGACCGCAAATGTGTATTAGTAGAATATTAATGTGAGTCAGGAATGACAGCAGAAATTGCAACACCGATCCAAAAGATGGCAAAGTAACTCCTTAGCGAAGGAAGATGTTCCGTTACAGGACGGAACTAATCTTTACAGCCGTCATTACCATTCGAAACAGCCTGTTCCGTTGCAGGACGAAATTATTCTTTATAACAATAACTACCTTCATAAAAACACGCGCATAGTATAATCTTGAAATAGTCTTCACGCATCCCTGGCCGGTAATGTCTCTAAAAGGCCGGTGCTTAACCTATCGTTCGTTATTTCCTTCAATATACCCCACATCTGGCCATCAGCTTCCAATATTTTGTCAAGACTCGCAATAGTGTGTTTTGTCTAACGCACAAAGCCCTTTCACGATTCATTGTCGGCCACGTTCTATCATTGGGACACGCGGATCCTTCGCGGGCCTCACCCGAGGGTACGAGCACTACCTGCGGGTGACGATGAGTTCGGGGCGGTCACTTTCCTTCACTATACGCTTTTCTTCTAACCAATTAATTCAAGACGACCGTTTCCCTTACTTCTTCCGAAATATTGCAATCTACGAATCCGCTTGTCCTATATTTTAATACACACCCACTCCGAGGTGACCTCGGAGATTATCAGTTCGACGAACGATCAGAACAAAATTACACTTTACACGAGATTCATTAGCCTATACATTACTCTACTCTGTTAGTTATTCGCAGTACCGCAGTCACCTTATAGTATTCGCAGAATCAACAGCATTTGTAAATTCTATTTTTTGTTATTAAGTGTTAGTATAATAAATAATTTTTTGTTACATTTACATCAATCAATTTTATCATCCCTGTCATTTGAAAGAATCACCGGGAACCGCGTATCATCGAAATAATCGGGTGTGCGCGGATAAACAGAAGATGTTAAAAGTATATACATATGTCGAAATTCGTACGATCTTAAAGAATGTTATCGCAGACTGTGAACTATGTTTCTTTATGTCTCCACCATATCAAGTCGCTGAAGCGAACCGATCCCTAGCTGTGTATAAAACTCGAAGGAATGGTCAATTCAAGTAACGGTGGCTTAACCAGGAAATTGCTTAAGGTCGGTCAGTCAATACTCTTAAAAGATTAACGTGTTTCTTTTCTAGGTAGTCGCGTGACATTAAAAGAAGAGGAACTGTGTTGTCTGCCGAAGTAGTTGGCCGTACGGTTATCCTTCAATAGCCACTATTACTTTCTGATTTGTCCATCTAGTTGCTCGTTCTATCCAGGTTGGTTAAATACGTCTGTTTTCACTTTTTACTTTTACCCATCTATCCTTCGTGTCAATCAACTCTTCTTCTTGACTGAATAAGAAAGACTGTCAGGAATCAACGAGACCCGATGACAGTAGAATAGTTCGTCTTTAGTCAGACAAACAATAATCCTTTATAGCAAGGCGATGTGTATCACTCTTCAACGCATTTCTTTTTCTATCGCTCCGAATTCTTACTTTGCATGATATCGTTTAATGTAGGGATTATAAAGACATTAAGAAAGATAAAATGCGGATTAATGATAAAAAAGAATCGAGTAAAAATGATCAATATTTTTCTTTCTCTGTAGATCAGTATACAAGCACGCGAAATGAAAAATAGTATATATATTTGAACCGTGCAAACATTATCCGTTTTTTTATTATTTTCCATTATCCGCTCTATTGTAGTTATTCCAGCATTTGTGTTCACTTCCAAATGTTTTAAAATTAATTTATTTGTATTAATTCATGTGAAGGTCTTGTTGTTATAGGTTATGAGATCCATTTTAACCTACCATAATACAATGATAAGAATATGTAATTCTTTCAGTAGTTTCTTAAATATAAATACATTTGAGAATGTATAAATTATTTTGAAACATGATATATATCAATATTTAGTGATAGCTTAAAGTCACAACTCGGATCACCATATGGCTCTTAAGATTAACCAAAAACACAGCCTCGTTATACCAGCCGCTGCAAATATTTCAGTCCGTAGGATCCTTAACACGTACACTTTTTCTTAATTCCGCTGCACCATCCCATTTTCCTTTTTCTCCGTTATACCTTTCCACTTTTCACCTTTCCCTGTTTTACCTCACTTCACTACTCTCTTTATTATCGTTCCGGTATTTCTCACATTCGTGATCCACTTTACCCGTTCATCCCCCCAGATTTTTCTCGCTTTGTCTATCTCTACGATTCCCTTTCTCGCCCTCTTCTTTTCTCCCCTGTGCTCCCTTCCCAACGGCAGTCAGGTTACTTCTCTCCGCTGCCTGTCGTCTGTCTGCACAGTTAAGTGCCCCGCTTTGATTTCCGTCGGCAAACACTGTAAATTCCTATTGACCCGTCTGCCGTCACGTTATCACGTTAAATTAGTCGAGAGTAACGAGTATCGACTCAGTGTGGTTCTATGTATATTCTTCCCCATTGGCCGATATGGGTCTGGCCGAAGTCCGCAAATGCACTACCTATTGTTCGCGGTGCAATTTCATTGTTTCAATGCAATATTATTCACAACGCATAAACAATTTTATTCTTAAGTCTATAGTCTTATAACAATGGAATAGTTTTATCTAACAATTTTACAGTCTTGCCAGTAAAAACGACTTATTGCATTACATACAGAAAGAGTGCGCAAAATGCGAAATCGATGTTTTGTTTCCTGCATAATGTTTTCATGTTTTCCAAGAATATATGTATCGATAGATAAATAGTTCCTTAGTACATGTTTTCTTCATATTTTGATTAAATACAAGACCTTTATAAAATCATGAAGAAGAAATGGCAACATTTTAAATAGCCAACTGGTTGAACATCTTTATTACAATTACAAGGATTTGAAATATCTCTAAGTTTTAATTTACTCACTGGAATTCATTTGTTTTCTTCGCATGGTCGTCCCCAAAAATTTTCAGTCGCTTTATAATCGTTCATTCCATAAATCTCCATTTGGAAACAAAAAAGAAGCATGGAAAGACGAACGCGAGAAACATTACATTTTGGATGCAAGAAGTAAACTTTCAGAAAAAACACGTTCCAGGAGGAATGAAATTTGTAAGACGTAAAATGGACCATCATAATGCGTATCGGCAAAAACTATAGTTATATACGAATCTCAGAAAGTTAAGGAGAAGACGGAGCATAACGGTACTGCGTGACAGTGTCTCCTAAATATTCAAGCGGAGCAGGTACCTAAAACTTGGCAGCTTTATCTCGGCATTACTCGAAAATTTATTCATATATAATGAACGGCTGAATAATGTAGGAGGTTAACCCCTTGTTCTGCCTCCACAAAGCCTACACGAGGAAACTGGGAGCTTGAATACTGCGAGGAGGAGATGGAAGAGTAAGAAGTAACAAAACGCGGTACCAGATTATATTTAATAGGTTGGGTGGGGTCTTCAGATTGGGGGAGAAATATATTTTCCATGGAATTATGTAGGGATACAAGGGAATTAACTATACCATATTTGATTATTACCCTTTTAATCGGACTACGGGCTAAACATTTTCGAACCCAAATTACAATCGACTGATCATTATGCGATATCTCCCGAATTTAATTTTATTCCAGCAATTTTATTTTGCAACAGAGACATTCCGAGCATACGACTATGGACATGTGTAGAACGTAAAATTATTTTACTAAAAATAGCTATTAGATATGCGTATAATACTTAAGCATGCACTTTCAGTTATATTTAGTTTTCATAGTGCAAGTATTCTAGTTATACTTTATCTTAAAATCTGGTGTCATATTTCCTTAAATGTGGGAAGATCAAAATGAAATTGTAGTAAAGTAGTGCATTTGAGGCGCATAGGCGGACTATTAAGAGTACAATAGAGTGGAAGAGGGCGCCGAGATAAATCCGTTCCCGATACCCTTTGTAATTTGAGATGATCGGCTTCCTTGATCCGTATTGGGACCCGATCCGGACTCTTATATGTGTCAGCAGAAAGCGGTCGTAATCTGTGATGTGATCCGCTGGGTGAAGAAGGTGCTGAGAGGACCAGTCGAAGTGGATTGCCAAAGAAAAGAAATTACAAACGACGGTCAGGAAAAGCGCGATACGTCACTTCACCAATAACTATGCATTTCAATAAAAATTACTCGTTTAGGTCTTCATCGTTAGATTACAATTAAATTAATCGCTTTCACATCATCATTATTATTATTATTTCACGTATTATAATTATTATTTCTTCTAATCCTTTAAAAGCCATAAATTATAATATTGCATAATATCAATAACAATATTTTACAATATCGTAAATTTTATTATGCGATATAGTATATTACGATTGCCTTTCGACTTAGAATAACTTCTAGTTTACAAAATGCATGTTTTTCATTTTAAAATTACTATTGTATCATTTTCAATTCAATAAAATAATTAAAGAAAGAAAAGAATGTCTGCGTAGCGTCTGCATCTCAGAATTAACGCAGATATTTTTGTTTTCGTGTAGAAATCTGCGATCATCATAACTCTATTATTAAATACACGCAGTTAACCGTAAGCATACGAAATAATTAAGTGATTGAAACAATTTGCCTTGTACAATTAATAAGACTAAAATTTCGAACTTTGCGTACATATTTGAAAAAAAGAATTACTTGAACCATTTCCTGTAGATGCCTGTATAGATATAACTGGCCTTGATAGCTTTAGTGGTAAAGAAAACTATATCACGCAGAAATTGTTTATTATACCTACGTCTCTGGTAAGTATAACAATTTTCGAGTACGTTAATTAGTAGAATTAACGCATTTATGGCAATACAAAATAATATTGAAGGATATGCAGCGATTCACCGAGCGGAGATCCGTACAAAGCAATTGCATGAAAACAGCCGCAGTATATTTCAAAGACGGACAAGGAACAAATAATGGCGCTCATGGGAAGAAGAACAGTACGTGGCTTGCCGCGTACGATATAGTCGGAACATAATGGTTAGGGTAGTCACGTTGGTGGGGTTGCCGCGGGGTAGGAGACGTTAGAGTGATCGGTGTAAAGCTTCCTAATGGACGTCCATTGCTCTCGTCAAAGATATGTCTACTTATCAGCTTAAATGCCCACGCATTTAAAACAGAAGCAACATAATAACCATAGCGTTGTCCAATTAATTTGCTGTAACATGGGACAATTTTTTAAATCGGAATCTAAGCTGGAATTGTCCAGATGCGACTTTTAAACCAAAATCTAAGTTAGAATAATTCAAATTAGAAGTCAATTAGACAAAAACGTTTCAATATCTCGTTTAAAAGGTTGGCAAAAATATTTTTAATAGACCGTGGATTTTCACACATTTATTGATTATGTCAAATTTTAAGAAGTATTAGTATATACATATACAAAGTTTAATAAATACAATCTATACCCATTTCTGATCCACAATGATTATAATTACTGAAAATAATATATTATTTCATTCCACTTTCTTGTTACTGTAATGACAAATTGCATAAATATTCGCGGTCTTGTTACAAATAATCTGCGAGACATGCATTTGTAGCACATAGAATGTTTTAGAAATCCTCGATCTTGTACCTTTGTAATGTTTTCAGCTATTTTATTAACCATTTTTTAACCAAAACTCTGAAAATCAAATTTTATTCAATTTCAGTTTTCTTAAATAAGTCTACTTTTAATCTACTTTCTTCGCATAAGCTTCTGCAATTGTATTATAAGAAATTACGTTAACGAAGCAAGAAAATAGTATCCAATCTTCTCGCGAGTCGCAACAAATAGTTTCCTAAATAAAGAAATATTTAATTGAAAATAAAGTCTGTATTCGAAGAAAACCGATCGAGTGTAAAAGGTTGATTACTAAAATTTAGTCTACATTTATCTCTTCTCCGACTATTTAAGACTTCGATACATATTCTACAACCCGTTGTCGTGCCATTTTCGTCACAGTCACAGTGATTCGAAATTTTTCCATTGTAATAATTTCATAGAAGAAAAGGAAAATATGTATTTATTCTTTGTCTACATTTACTTGAGCGCTTAATGCTTTAAGTAATCCAAAAATTCTTAATTAACTCCTTTGAATTCTAAATATTCCAGTAAAATTCAGTTTGTACGATTAGATCGTAATAAAAATGGATTTTGAAAACTAATCAAATTTTAGTGCCCATATGCATCCGACACTCCATGCAAAGCGTTAAATATTGACGAGGGAAAAAAAAAACCGATTTTTATTGCAAGTTAATAGAACGGGATAACGTTCATACTGAAGAGATTATAACTAGAAATCTCCATCACAAATCAGACTCGTCAAAGTACTACGATAATCGGAAACAAATTTCGAAAGGATTTAATGATTTGCGCTACCCTCGAGTTTAAAAATCGCGAAGGTCTCGATTACAAAAGGGTTCAGCCAAAAAGCCCGGACGAGCGTCACTGCCCGGGATCGGCAGGCAATCAGAAATAATGTCGGCTGGAATATCATCGACGACCGTCGCGAAAACGGTTCATCGGGAGCGAAAAAGATGAGCACCGTAGGGGTAGCGCGGGGGTGTCGAAGAAGAGAGAGGAGTCTTGCTTGAAATCCCCGAGACGACGGGAAACGGCGGCAGAGAAAAGAGACAGAGAAAGGGAGAACGCGGCGAAGGCCGTGCACGGATGCTGCGTGCTTCTCCATTTTGTCTTAACGTGGTGTATGCGGTTGCTAGGCAACAGCCCTTACGCTCCATTCATTTATAATTCAGCAGCCAATGCGGGCCACGCGAGTCCGCACCCTCGCTCAGTCATTCGGCTCCGGTCTGCTCTGTGAAACGCTGAAACAGTGCGCCTCCGCGGTTATACAGCGCACGCACCTTCGTTCGCATGCACGCATATTCCTTCTTCTTCCTGGACTCCCTCTTCACTCCACCCTCTATTCCCTAGCTCTTTCCTTGCCGTTCGCACTTATTTTACCCTTAACTTATTCTCGCACTCTAACCCTAGACTCTATCGCCAACCGCGTTCACGATCCTACTTTATGCACTTTTCCACGGTTTATAACCTTGCACAATGCCGACCTGCAGTCACCCGACCTCCGCGTCACGCGGTCGCAGTGTTTAACATTTTTGAGTTTTCAGTTTGTTTGGTTAAGCCGTGAAACGAAGTCTTTGAGTCTGTCCAATCGAAGATTTCTTAACTCTTTGGAAACGAATATCAACGTATTATTTACAAATATCAACATATTTTTAAAATTTTCTAAATAATATAGATGTATTGTTTGTTTTTTTAATTATTTGAACGTTTCACGCATAATCTAGTTCTTTGAGAACAACGTTGTCTTTTCAAACATCTTTGTTTGAAAAGAGTTAATAACCCATCGTTAGTTAGTTTATTGGTTCTGTGTTTTTCATTTTCTAATTTTTGAAATTATGAAAGTGTTTTCGTGGACGTTTCTTGATCTATTTGGATGTTATAATAAGTAGGCAGCGGATCTTTATACAAAATACAAATGTTATATGTATTTTTTTAATAGTTTTAAGCAATTACAAATATCGCTGTTTAGTAGCATGGAATTAAAATGAGTAGTATAGTTTATTCTTGCAAGACAAAACGCTTTAATGCATTTAGTACTGGTAGATCTAAAACGGAGATGTTTGTTTATTAATTTTTCATAATCGACATCATTTATATTTTTCACAGAAATGTCGGTCAAAGACGAAGAATTAATGTTATGATTACTGAGTAATAAATTGAGGACGTTTGTGCGAGTGCCTATTTTCATATGAAATAAAAAAATTAATGAAACAAAAACAGAAGTATGTTTTATTATTAGAGAAGCATGAAAAACATTTTTTTATTTCGTGCATATGCCTGTATATTACTTTGTTATCCTATCACACACATCTACATATGCAATATGATGTTAAAAGTATTTTTGAGCTTCAAACTGGTCACTCATTCACTTCCATCTTTATATGTGCAATCTTAATAATTTATTAACAATATCCGTTTCATTACAATTTGAAACAGACGTCTATCATAATAAATGTTTGTGTTATATTGGATGTGGAACATATTTGGGTCAATGAAGAAAGAAAATACAATAATAACAATCATTTAAAGTATTTTATATAAAACCTTGGTATGCATCTCTTTCTCTTGAAGGTTGGAAATAGAAAAATGGAACATCGATTCCAAGAACCGTTCAATTATTTCCACACGTGAAAGAAACTTTTCAAATAACTCTGCCGTTATATTTTACGTTTGAAGTATGTATAATTTATATAAAGGTGTTGCAATACTGCAGCATACTATTTATTATTTTATATTTAATAAACGGATAAAAACGAATGTTTCATTATTTTCTTATACTAACAGTACTCTTTCATATAATAACCTATAAAATATTAATATTTTCATTAAAAAGTATTAAGCTAGTTTACTTATTCAAATTAAATTTACTGATTCGTATTTTATACTAATTTTATAATATTCATACATAAAACAGGATGACAATCAATTTAATCTTTAAAATGTATAGTATTCCTACTCTTCAGAAATCAATTGCTAGATATTTGGTATAATAAATTGTCTGTTAAATATTTCATATTGAGGTCGTCTTCATACGACAATTATATTCAAGTAAATTATGTCGAAATGTTCTATTTTAAGCTTTATGGTTGAATCATCCTGATCTAACAATCTACAATCGCCATTGGAATAATATATATGGTTATAATTTGTTATTTTATTTCAGTTTTCTCAGATCGGTCAGAAATGAAATTCTGAAAAACAAAAATAGCATAAAAATATATTTTCTCTATTAATAACTTTAAAAACAGCATGACAGTATTCTTAAATCCTTTGAACATCTTCGCAGTTCTGTGTCACAGCCATTCTTTTTTATAATATACGCACAAACTTCTATGTTTAGCGATCTCTTATCAGAAAACAAAATTGCATTGAAAATTACTGAAAACGATGTTACATTTGCCTTCAAACATCGACGCCAATGCAGAAGACAAATTATTGGAATTTTACTTAATTGTACAACTTCATTTCCACAAAGGGTAACACTGTCTTACTAGCCCAGTACCACCGTTTAAAAAAAGCTAAATGAATAAAAAAAACTTCTGTCAAGCCTACGATATTTACGTTGATGGAAAATTTAGAAAAGTCTACAATAGTCACATTTACGAAGCAGACCTCATATAAAATACCGCTTACAAATTATTTTTCTGATGACTATCCCCAGAGTCTCGAGATCAAAGGATGAGACAGGCATCTTGTATATCTCGTATTCGCAGCTTCTACAAATCTAGGCCTCTTTGTAACACCGGGTGCTAGGTGTCGTAGCAACGATTCGCGGTGTAAAGGATGGTCATGGAACCAGGAAGTTCGATAGCGTAGACCGGCAAGGCCAGTCTGATGCATGCATCGAAAAAGACTTTAATCCGAGCGTCAACAGAGGTATTACCGCGCATCGGTGGCCCGACTCTTCTCATCCCTTCATATTCCCACCTCAACTCCCTTTAACCCCGACCATTGGCCACGGTATGGAGCCTAGCGAGCGAAGCGAGGAGTTGCCGTCCCCAACTCACTCGCCTCATGCCGTATTCATGGTTCATTATCATAGCGAATCATGGCCCATCAGCTTTTGATTGTCCGCCGGTGTTGTTAGTCCTAACTAATGCGACTGCAGTGACCACGATACCTAGGACATCCGGAATGTTGTATTAGAAGATAAGCAGTATCCTCCCTCGCGATTAGTCTGTCCTTTCCACAGCCTTCGCGTCTCTATTTTAGTAATTTTACTTATGTTTATTTTAATTACGCTCCGCGTTTCGAGACGGACTGGATCGGGAGATTAGAGACATATTGGGTCGAAACTTGGCAGTATCTTGACGATGGTCAATGTACCCGCAATGTCTTCTGATAACGAAGAAAGAACGAAACAGATAGGCAATGTGCTTCAACGCTTCACCAAGAAGAACTGTTTCTTCTCTGAGAGTCACCTAACTATCCAACATAAAGTTTATTCACAGTTGTCTTCTATAATAAAGTTTATATTGTTTAAAGTATGTTAGTAATGTGACAGTCAGTGTGATAAAGGGAAAGAGATGTCTTCGAGGTTCGAATTCTATCTGCATTCTAGTAAATGCGGAGATATGCGTCACGCCTACAACTAACGCAATTCGTTTTCAAGTAAACGTAAATCACTTTCGAGAGAAAAGGAAATGTTGAAATATTATCTTTGTATCCTACTTTTATAATAAGATCTTATGACGATCAATCTAAAATATTAACCTCGGTTCAAAATACTTAAAATCGTAATCAATATATTCAGTAAAACATATTTATGTTAACATACATAATTGTTACGTTCAAAAGATTCTTGTACGAGTTAATTGTATGGATATTTAGTTGCATTAATGTATGTATTAAAATATGTACCTTTTTATGTAAAAGCTAATGCAATTTCTTAAGCTGTTTCTAGCATTTTCTTCAGCAAAGCGACGGAAAAATTGATTATGTGTTTCGAACACGAAAACAAGCAAACCAGCTTTTATTAAATAACCAAAACGTCATAACATCGTGCATTCTTTTGGCTTTCGTGGAATACGGATCAGATGGGTTTGATAGTGGGATCGCCATTAATATGTGAAATCTTCTTTTAGTATTACGTTCAATAAAACGATACCGCCATAAAATCGGACGGAAAATTTTCTTTGCGTCCACACATTATGCCGATATCTATACATTATTCCGCTAATTCTGGTTTTCTGTATTCTCTTTACTTTCTGTTTAACCTGTGCTCAACGTGCAGTTTAAAATGCTTAAAACATCCCGTGTTGAATCATACATTTTAGAAAAATACTTTCGAATATACCTACTCGGAGATCATAATTCAACTATGAAGTTTATGCATTTGCGGAATGCGTAAACGCAATTTAAGTCAATAAGAAGATTAAATGAATTCTAGTGTCTTTGTCTTATTGATAATATTAAAGAAAATATTAAATTCTTACTTCTTTTTTATAATTCCTTACTTGGCATCTGCTTCATCTAATTGATGCAGATAAGTTTTATTTTTTATAATATTAATACTAGCAACCAACCTATCCAAATTCTGTATTTCATTAACATTTGAGCGAGATGATTCATAAGTTACTAATATTTTAAAGAGTTACATTTTTTCAATTGTCTTAATGCGCTCTCATAGTTGAATTCTTTACCAAGTTCAAGTAAACTTGTTATTGTTCCTAACTGTAATGTTAATATAATATGTTACACTATTTTCGATACACAAGAATGGTTAAAAAAAAGAAAGACACTTTTGTTTAATTTCTGTTTTTCACGAATAACCTAGACAATTTTTATTTTGCATTAAGATCGACAGTCTAGTAGAAATTCGGTCATTGCCATTCCAGTACATTTTCACCATTCGATTTTTGCGCAGTTATAAGTCCAAGTATTCGGGTCTCTCATAAATAAAGTAATTTTAGGAAGCTGTTGTAAACGAAGGAAAATGTCGATCGTACGTTGCATGTGATGTACCGTGTGAAGTCTCCTGGTTAGACGGTCTAACTAAGTTGGCACCTCGGACGGACGGCAAACGACCTTTTCCTCTCTGTCTCCCATCACTGCACCTTGACTCCTGCTCGACCACGGTTTCCCATTAATTATTCACGTTGAACCCAATTTGCGTGCAAGGAGTGTTCTAGGAAACTGAGACCACGGTACCATTTCGAATTCACCGAATTCCAAAGAGGAGAACTTCCCCAAATACATTTTTGGAAATCACCTGCCATTTATTACCACAAACTAACAAAGGATATTACAAAATTCCCTCGTCAAATATTAATTAACTCTTGTTCCGAATAACAAGGCTATTTCCCTAATGCGTCACCTTTGCCCAGCATTATTTCATACGTTTCATACTTTTATGTCTGTAATAAGTATTTTGACGGTACAGTTAACGATGTCAAGCATATGAATGAGAGGATGAATATTTGCACCAGAATAAACACGGTGTAGTTTACACCGACGGAATTGCAGTTAATAAAGAAGAATGTTTTTTGGTACACAGGTTTGAATTTTTCAATGTTTTCTCCACGCTGCTCACAGCTCACACTTCATAAACGTATTATACTTCTGTGTATATTTTGTACTAGGGTTTTATCGAAGCCAATTAGTGATTTTACCAACTTTAGACTTAGGAAATAATCGAATCATTGTAATTTACCCTGTTGGTTCTCTTCAGAACAATAAATATATTCATTAAATAACTCAGCAGAATATAATATTAATAACATAGATTTTATAAGATTACTATAATTTTATATTCGAAAAATATGGTCTTTTGATTAACTTCCAAATACTTAATTATATTGATCTTAGTAACAGTGAATTATAAATAAAAGATTAATGCTATAATCATAGAACCACATGAAATCTTATTCACCCATTTTGACTAATTTATCAGCATACGTACGAGAAAGTAAAAGTATGATTCGATAATAGTACCTTTTATAGTCCAATAATAATAGCGGCAAAATATTATCAACATCAAGAAGAAGAAAAATTGTCATTACTTTTTAACCAAAAATTTTGGATTTCTGCAACACGGACCTAAACCGTAGCATATTTACAGCTGGTATATGCTGGTATTATTCTCCACCATCTAAAATGATATCCAGCTGCAAGTTTAGTCTGATTTCTGATGCGAGAGGGTTCGAGAGTTGGGATTTTCCTCGCTCATCCCACTCGAGTCTGCACTCGAAGTACATCCCTAATGGGAACAGGCAATGGGTTGGGATGGGTTGACAATCCTCTAATTACTTTAAAGTAGTTCTCAATTCTCCGAACGCTGTCACAGTTATCGAGGGTTGCAAGCCAGAAATTTTAGTATCTTCCAAAGAACAGGGAGCAATTCAGGACTGTGAATCCGGAATTTTATATTATGTACATTTTGCACTTCGATTTATCTGGCAATTCTTTCCAAAATAAGGTTCTACTTTGAAGATAATATTAACAAATACTAAGAGTTGAATAATTATAAAAAATAATGTATAGTCCAATAAATTCGCTAAATGTTATTAGTGGAGGTTGACTCTTTGAGTCGACTTTTCACATAATTACACATATTTAGCGTGCTATTCCTTAACAGTCACCGTTTCATATTTAGTTAATTCATGCTTATAAATTTTAGTAAGTTTTGCACAATCAAAACTAGTTCATTAGGAATACATATCTAGTAAACTACTTCGTCGATGAATTTCAGAAAAGAATTTTTCAATTAAAAATGAGCTCTGGTTAATCTATTTTCAACATCTACCAAAAGTAGGAGACAGCCGGGCAAAATGGAGAGGTCGGGTAAAATGAACAACGCTTCGTACATTATTTAAAGTGTGAATGACACAGACAAAACTGCATCTATGGCGCTGTTTTTAGTTACTTTCCGACGTCGGCACTGAGTGTCGCGATTTTGTTTTATGTGCCACGACTGAGAACGTGTTTCGAGACGAAAGAAGCGGATAATCGACGTAAATACTTTTATGTTATTCCATTTTTGCGTAGATACGGTTTACTTACACTGACGTACGTAATATTGTTGATTAACAGCGAGCCACAGAGAGTGATTAACAAGGTTCTTTTTACAGTAATTTGTCTTTAACAAAATCTAACACAGAAAAAACGTTGTTAAAAATCACGAACATATGAACTTGCAATTACAATATTGATTAAAACGTGTTCACTATGTTGAAGATGATTGTATTTGGAACTAAAGCAACGTATTTGCCCTGGAAATCAATACGATTAATCGAGTTTTCTTTTCCCGCAGTTATCGGCAAAATATCTTCTATTTGCTTTCCGTGGTGCGGGTATCGCATAAATTTATGCTTAACGGGAGCATAAAGGTCTGACAAGGAATGAGTTCCGAGACCTTGACTTAAATGGAGGCGAGCGTACGGGTAGTTGCTGCTACTCGTTGATTATTTATTCAAAGGGTATTACGGGCTCCACTAATTATAATTTATATCGTGGCAGTAACAACATCACATCGACCATACAGCTTCAGAGGTGGCAGCATATACGTGGAAGTGCTAGGAAAACTTCAGCTACTGTTTATAAATATCCTTCTATCTTATAAATATATACAGTAAACAGTAAGTTATTCTTCGTTCCAATGCTTATTAATATTATGTTCACTTCTGATAATCTAATTATTTATGAATATTATGAAATTTATTAACTAATACGTCTCGAATTCATTACAATTTCATCAATTTTTAAAATAATATACACAATTGTCAAAATGAACCAAAAGTTTGCAAGGGTTTGCTAATATAATTTTAAAAAAGATATATAATTAGGTTCATTATTTTTGCATTAGCTAAAGCGTATCATTTTTCACGAAATTCTGTTTTTCTACATTTTCGTTTACTTTTTCCTATAAAATGGACAAAGTCAATGTTGAACATGAATGAATAAGAAATTAGTATTCCCATAATTCTGTAATAATTGTATAATTAAGTTTATGAGTATTAAATATATAATTTTCTAAAATTCACAGACAAATAAATAATAATACGTTGTAATGTAAATATAATATTGATTGATTATTCGCGTGATTACTTTTGATTAACTTTAGATTGATACCTTTTGACTCACGTAGGTACATATTGATTAAAAACACAAGAGGTCGATATTATTAGACTATGATATTAAAGTACAGTTTTTCATTATATTTGAGAATAGAAAATTAAATGAAATAAAATTTGTTATATGATTATACTTTTCTCATATAAATGTAGAAACTAAGTAATTCTCAGTTCGGTTTCAGGTGTTTTGAATGTATTCTTGAACCTTTGACCTTACATTTAATATCCAATTTAAATATTCAGTACGCTTCACCAAGATCATGAAACAAAGAAAACTAATTATTAGTTTATAAGCCCATTTCTTTCGTTTCATTTTATTACAAAAAATTCTATTTTTAATAGTCACCTTTTCTACTATATTAAAAGATGAGTACAATCAGATTATAGATCTCAGTAATTACACTCTATTGTTAACTACATAATTTCAATGGAGAGCTATCGTCAACCTCCAAACAACAAAATGTTGTTCCAAAAATGGGTACACAAGATACCAACGGCAACGAACCAACGACATCGCGAGCACTCAACATAGACTAGGCGATTTATTGAAGAGAATCTGTTTAACCGACTTCCTTCGAAGTTAGCTTGACGATAGAGAATATTTTAAAGGAGATTGGGAATTCAACAAATTCAGGTTCTCCTGGAAACACGAAAATCAGCCCCGGCGTGCAGCTTGATTTCGATCGAGCCCAGCATAGGTAGACACAGAGAATGTGACAGGCACGAGAGCCAGGAACATGTATGTACAGCCAATCAGCGGTTTTTCCTAGACTGGCTGTCATTCAGTCAGCCAAGTGGAAGGACAGGAACGGCTTGTGGTTCGGCTTTGGCATTATTCATTATGCAGCTCACAACACGCCGTCACCTGCCACCGCAGTCCTGCATACACAGTCAGCCTGCCATTGACCACATACGTGTACCTACGTCTGTACATGCTTCCTATATCAGCTACGTCTAACAAGAATTTTTTTAGCTAACACTCCGATTTCCCTGTTTTACCCGCGTTACACCAGTTTCGTTGCATTATCAAAACTCGTTACCCATGGATCTCGATCAAAATCGATTAAACGGTTTACCAGACTTTCTCACCGCACCACGAAGAAACGTAACACGATTCCCAAATTATGATAGTTTCAGGTTTCTTGTGAAGTATTGAATACTTGTTTGGGTTCTTTCGAACTCTGGCACGGAAGCGTGATATTCCAAACTTGTGCGAAGCAGAAGATAACGTAATGTCATGTAAATATTTTTAAGAAAATGTAGTCGTTTTTCGTTGTTTGACTGTCGGACCTTTGGTGTTTGTGATTTCTTAATGTACTTAATACTTGCCTCATTATTTCAACTTTATGTATTTTTATATTATATATTATTATTCTATCGAAAATCCACCGTCTACAAGTTTAAACCTAGCCTAAAAGCTAATTTATTAAGCTATTTAAAAATCTATTTATTTATTCAAACCAATGCATAATATTGCACAATTTTAGTAAAGTATTAATTATAAAGAACCGAGTTAGCCAATAGATATGAAGAATGTGGTATAAAATCTGATAATCTCTTCTAACGCTGTATCCAATGATGACAACATACGACATTATAATAAGACATGTACGATAATTAAGGTTGTTTAACAAGTATCATATTCGTAGTTTCAATTAATTATAATGATTAAAAGCTAAAACACAGGTCCTCATTTTCATTTTGCGAAATCATCGACAACATCTCCCCTGACCTTAATAATGTATGTTGCTACAGCATTGTAATCCCTTGCTGTAGTAGTAGAAGCTCGTGTAGCAATTACTGAAAATGATGAATATATCTCCATAATCGTCTCATTGATTAGCAATTCGCTTTTGACTTGTTTCCGGTGACTATCCTTCTTCCTAGTCCATCAATATC